>NW_027181068.1:2500-17000 GCF_040956055.1 Brachionichthys hirsutus
ACTTTTGGATGAAAAGATTCCATATGGTTTGCCCTCTGCCTCAGGGAAGATAAAAAGCTTACGGCACCTGGTATTCCCAGGCGGTCTCCCATCCAAGTACTAACCAGGCCCGACCCTGCTTAGCTTCCGAGATCGGACGAGATCGGGCGTGTTCAGAGTGGTATGGCCGTAGACGAAAACGGCAGCTGAAGGAACAATATATAAAGATAACTGTCCAAAACCGCCGGACCGCTGTGTGTTTAACTGACGTCACCTCTTGAGCTTGCGTCTTCCTCGTTAGTATAGTGGACAGTATCTCCGCCTGTCACGCGGAAGACCGGGGTTCGATTCCCCGACGGGGAGATCTTTTTTGGCTGTTGATCCATCCATCACCATTTGCTCGAGTCTCACAACTCAAGGATTGTTGCTTGTCCTGATGGTTTTCGTTTTGTGTTTTGTTGTGCAGAAACGTTTCTCATCTTTTATTAATTATGTTCAGGCCTCACCCACCGCCTGATACCTGATCAATGGCAGAACGCACCTGCTGTCAATCACCTCAATCAACGTTCCTTTCATGACACACCTCATTTCACTCTGGCGTAATCCATGCTTGGCCAGGTCGCCATTGTAAAAGAGATTATTAATCTCAATTGTTTATCTGGTAAAATAAAAATACAAAAATGCTTCTGTCCATAACAGTCAATGGCGAAAAAATGAAAAATGAGCCTTTGAAATCAATCAACAGCTCAAGAAAAGCCATCGATCACAACTCTTCAAAATGACAACCATCTATTCTATATTTTCCGACTTTTGGATGAAAAGATTCCATATGGTTTGCCCTCTGCCTCAGGGAAGATAAAAAGCTTACGGCACCTGGTATTCCCAGGCGGTCTCCCATCCAAGTACTAACCAGGCCCGACCCTGCTTAGCTTCCGAGATCGGACGAGATCGGGCGTGTTCAGAGTGGTATGGCCGTAGACGAAAACGGCAGCTGAAGGAACAATATATAAAGATAACTGTCCAAAACCGCCGGACCGCTGTGTGTTTAACTGACGTCACCTCTTGAGCTTGCGTCTTCCTCGTTAGTATAGTGGACAGCATCTCCGCCTGTCACGCGGAAGACCGGGGTTCGATTCCCCGACGGGGAGATCTTTTTTGGCTGTTGATCCATCCATCACCATTTGCTCGAGTCTCACAACTCAAGGATTGTTGCTTGTCCTGATGGTTTTCGTTTTGTGTTTTGTTGTGCAGAAACGTTTCTCATCTTTTATTAATTATGTTCAGGCCTCACCCACCCCCTGATACCCGATCAATGGCAGAACGCACCTGCTGTCAATCACCTCAATCAACGTTCCTTTCATGACACACCTCATTTCACTCTGGCGTAATCCATGCTTGGCCAGGTCGCCATTGTAAAAGAGATTATTAATCTCAATTGTTTATCTGGTAAAATAAAAATACAAAAATGCTTCTGTCCATAACAGTCAATGGCGAAAAAATGAAAAATGAGCCTTTGAAATCAATCAACAGCTCAAGAAAAGCCATCGATCACAACTCTTCAAAATGACAACCATCTATTCTATATTTTCCGACTTTTGGATGAAAAGATTCCATATGGTTTGCCCTCTGCCTCAGGGAAGATAAAAAGCTTACGGCACCTGGTATTCCCAGGCGGTCTCCCATCCAAGTACTAACCAGGCCCGACCCTGCTTAGCTTCCGAGATCGGACGAGATCGGGCGTGTTCAGAGTGGTATGGCTGTAGACGAAAACAGCAGCTGAAGGAACAATATATAAAGATAACTGTCCAAAACCGCCGGACCGCTGTGTGTTTAACTGACGTCACCTCTCAATCTTGCGTCTTCCTCGTTAGTATAGTGGACAGTATCTCCGCCTGTCACGCGGAAGACCGGGGTTCGATTCCCCGACGGGGAGATCTTTTTTGGCTGTTGATCCATCCATCACCATTTGCTCGAGTCTCACAACTCAAGGATTGTTGCTTGTCCTGATGGTTTTCGTTTTGTGTTTTGTTGTGCAGAAACGTTTCTCATCTTTTATTAATTATGTTCAGGCCTCACCCACCCCCTGATACCCGATCAATGGCAGAACGCACCTGCTGTCAATCACCTCAATCAACGTTCCTTTCATGACACACCTCATTTCACTCTGGCGTAATCCATGCTTGGCCAGGTCGCCATTGTAAAAGAGATTATTAATCTCAATTGTTTATCTGGTAAAATAAAAATACAAAAATGCTTCTGTCCATAACAGTCAATGGCGAAAAAATGAAAAATGAGCCTTTGAAATCAATCAACAGCTCAAGAAAAGCCCTCGATCACAACTCTTCAAAATGACAACCATCTATTCTATATTTTCCGACTTTTGGATGAAAAGATTCCATATGGTTTGCCCTCTGCCTCAGGGAAGATAAAAAGCTTACGGCACCTGGTATTCCCAGGCGGTCTCCCATCCAAGTACTAACCAGGCCCGACCCTGCTTAGCTTCCGAGATCGGACGAGATCGGGCGTGTTCAGAGTGGTATGGCCGTAGACGAAAACGGCAGCTGAAGGAACAATATATAAAGATAACTGTCCAAAACCGCCGGACCGCTGTGTGTTTAACTGACGTCACCTCTTGAGCTTGCGTCTTCCTCGTTAGTATAGTGGACAGTATCTCCGCCTGTCACGCGGAAGACCGGGGTTCGATTCCCCGACGGGGAGATCTTTTTTGGCTGTTGATCCATCCATCACCATTTGCTCGAGTCTCACAACTCAAGGATTGTTGCTTGTCCTGATGGTTTTCGTTTTGTGTTTTGTTGTGCAGAAACGTTTCTCATCTTTTATTAATTATGTTCAGGCCTCACCCACCGCCTGATACCCGATCAATGGCAGAACGCACCTGCTGTCAATCACCTCAATCAACGTTCCTTTCATGACACACCTCATTTCACTCTGGCGTAATCCATGCTTGGCCAGGTCGCCATTGTAAAAGAGATTATTAATCTCAATTGTTTATCTGGTAAAATAAAAATACAAAAATGCTTCTGTCCATAACAGTCAATGGCGAAAAAATGAAAAATGAGCCTTTGAAATCAATCAACAGCTCAAGAAAAGCCCTCGATCACAACTCTTCAAAATGACAACCATCTATTCTATATTTTCCGACTTTTGGATGAAAAGATTCCATATGGTTTGCCCTCTGCCTCAGGGAAGATAAAAAGCTTACGGCACCTGGTATTCCCAGGCGGTCTCCCATCCAAGTACTAACCAGGCCCGACCCTGCTTAGCTTCCGAGATCGGACGAGATCGGGCGTGTTCAGAGTGGTATGGCCGTAGACGAAAACGGCAGCTGAAGGAACAATATATAAAGATAACTGTCCAAAACCGCCGGACCGCTGTGTGTTTAACTGACGTCACCTCTTGAGCTTGCGTCTTCCTCGTTAGTATAGTGGACAGTATCTCCGCCTGTCACGCGGAAGACCGGGGTTCGATTCCCCGACGGGGAGATCTTTTTTGGCTGTTGATCCATCCATCACCATTTGCTCGAGTCTCACAACTCAAGGATTGTTGCTTGTCCTGATGGTTTTCGTTTTGTGTTTTGTTGTGCAGAAACGTTTCTCATCTTTTATTAATTATGTTCAGGCCTCACCCACCGCCTGATACCTGATCAATGGCAGAACGCACCTGCTGTCAATCACCTCAATCAACGTTCCTTTCATGACACACCTCATTTCACTCTGGCGTAATCCATGCTTGGCCAGGTCGCCATTGTAAAAGAGATTATTAATCTCAATTGTTTATCTGGTAAAATAAAAATACAAAAATGCTTCTGTCCATAACAGTCAATGGCGAAAAAATGAAAAATGAGCCTTTGAAATCAATCAACAGCTCAAGAAAAGCCATCGATCACAACTCTTCAAAATGACAACCATCTATTCTATATTTTCCGACTTTTGGATGAAAAGATTCCATATGGTTTGCCCTCTGCCTCAGGGAAGATAAAAAGCTTACGGCACCTGGTATTCCCAGGCGGTCTCCCATCCAAGTACTAACCAGGCCCGACCCTGCTTAGCTTCCGAGATCGGACGAGATCGGGCGTGTTCAGAGTGGTATGGCCGTAGACGAAAACGGCAGCTGAAGGAACAATATATAAAGATAACTGTCCAAAACCGCCGGACCGCTGTGTGTTTAACTGACGTCACCTCTTGAGCTTGCGTCTTCCTCGTTAGTATAGTGGACAGCATCTCCGCCTGTCACGCGGAAGACCGGGGTTCGATTCCCCGACGGGGAGATCTTTTTTGGCTGTTGATCCATCCATCACCATTTGCTCGAGTCTCACAACTCAAGGATTGTTGCTTGTCCTGATGGTTTTCGTTTTGTGTTTTGTTGTGCAGAAACGTTTCTCATCTTTTATTAATTATGTTCAGGCCTCACCCACCCCCTGATACCCGATCAATGGCAGAACGCACCTGCTGTCAATCACCTCAATCAACGTTCCTTTCATGACACACCTCATTTCACTCTGGCGTAATCCATGCTTGGCCAGGTCGCCATTGTAAAAGAGATTATTAATCTCAATTGTTTATCTGGTAAAATAAAAATACAAAAATGCTTCTGTCCATAACAGTCAATGGCGAAAAAATGAAAAATGAGCCTTTGAAATCAATCAACAGCTCAAGAAAAGCCATCGATCACAACTCTTCAAAATGACAACCATCTATTCTATATTTTCCGACTTTTGGATGAAAAGATTCCATATGGTTTGCCCTCTGCCTCAGGGAAGATAAAAAGCTTACGGCACCTGGTATTCCCAGGCGGTCTCCCATCCAAGTACTAACCAGGCCCGACCCTGCTTAGCTTCCGAGATCGGACGAGATCGGGCGTGTTCAGAGTGGTATGGCCGTAGACGAAAACAGCAGCTGAAGGAACAATATATAAAGATAACTGTCCAAAACCGCCGGACCGCTGTGTGTTTAACTGACGTCACCTCTTGAGCTTGCGTCTTCCTCGTTAGTATAGTGGACAGTATCTCCGCCTGTCACGCGGAAGACCGGGGTTCGATTCCCCGACGGGGAGATCTTTTTTGGCTGTTGATCCATCCATCACCATTTGCTCGAGTCTCACAACTCAAGGATTGTTGCTTGTCCTGATGGTTTTCGTTTTGTGTTTTGTTGTGCAGAAACGTTTCTCATCTTTTATTAATTATGTTCAGGCCTCACCCACCGCCTGATACCTGATCAATGGCAGAACGCACCTGCTGTCAATCGCCTCAATCAACGTTCCTTTCATGACACACCTCATTTCACTCTGGCGTAATCCATGCTTGGCCAGGTCGCCATTGTAAAAGAGATTATTAATCTCAATTGTTTATCTGGTAAAATAAAAATACAAAAATGCTTCTGTCCATAACAGTCAATGGCGAAAAAATGAAGAATGAGCCTTTGAAATCAATCAACAGCTCAAGAAAAGCCATCGATCACAACTCTTCAAAATGACAACCATCTATTCTATATTTTCCGACTTTTGGATGAAAAGATTCCATATGGTTTGCCCTCTGCCTCAGGGAAGATAAAAAGCTTACGGCACCTGGTATTCCCAGGCGGTCTCCCATCCAAGTACTAACCAGGCCCGACCCTGCTTAGCTTCCGAGATCGGACGAGATCGGGCGTGTTCAGAGTGGTATGGCCGTAGACGAAAACTGCAGCTGAAGGAACAATATATAAAGATAACTGTCCAAAACCGCCGGACCGCTGTGTGTTTAACTGACGTCACCTCTTGAGCTTGCGTCTTCCTCGTTAGTATAGTGGACAGCATCTCCGCCTGTCACGCGGAAGACCGGGGTTCGATTCCCCGACGGGGAGATCTTTTTTGGCTGTTGATCCATCCATCACCATTTGCTCGAGTCTCACAACTCAAGGATTGTTGCTTGTCCTGATGGTTTTCGTTTTGTGTTTTGTTGTGCAGAAACGTTTCTCATCTTTTATTAATTATGTTCAGGCCTCACCCACCCCCTGATACCCGATCAATGGCAGAACGCACCTGCTGTCAATCACCTCAATCAACGTTCCTTTCATGACACACCTCATTTCACTCTGGCGTAATCCATGCTTGGCCAGGTCGCCATTGTAAAAGAGATTATTAATCTCAATTGTTTATCTGGTAAAATAAAAATACAAAAATGCTTCTGTCCATAACAGTCAATGGCGAAAAAATGAAAAATGAGCCTTTGAAATCAATCAACAGCTCAAGAAAAGCCATCGATCACAACTCTTCAAAATGACAACCATCTATTCTATATTTTCCGACTTTTGGATGAAAAGATTCCATATGGTTTGCCCTCTGCCTCAGGGAAGATAAAAAGCTTACGGCACCTGGTATTCCCAGGCGGTCTCCCATCCAAGTACTAACCAGGCCCGACCCTGCTTAGCTTCCGAGATCGGACGAGATCGGGCGTGTTCAGAGTGGTATGGCCGTAGACGAAAACGGCAGCTGAAGGAACAATATATAAAGATAACTGTCCAAAACCGCCGGACCGCTGTGTGTTTAACTGACGTCACCTCTTGAGCTTGCGTCTTCCTCGTTAGTATAGTGGACAGTATCTCCGCCTGTCACGCGGAAGACCGGGGTTCGATTCCCCGACGGGGAGATCTTTTTTGGCTGTTGATCCATCCATCACCATTTGCTCGAGTCTCACAACTCAAGGATTGTTGCTTGTCCTGATGGTTTTCGTTTTGTGTTTTGTTGTGCAGAAACGTTTCTCATCTTTTATTAATTATGTTCAGGCCTCACCCACCGCCTGATACCCGATCAATGGCAGAACGCACCTGCTGTCAATCACCTCAATCAACGTTCCTTTCATGACACACCTCATTTCACTCTGGCGTAATCCATGCTTGGCCAGGTCGCCATTGTAAAAGAGATTATTAATCTCAATTGTTTATCTGGTAAAATAAAAATACAAAAATGCTTCTGTCCATAACAGTCAATGGCGAAAAAATGAAAAATGAGCCTTTGAAATCAATCAACAGCTCAAGAAAAGCCATCGATCACAACTCTTCAAAATGACAACCATCTATTCTATATTTTCCGACTTTTGGATGAAAAGATTCCATATAGTTTGCCCTCTGCCTCAGGGAAGATAAAAAGCTTACGGCACCTGGTATTCCCAGGCGGTCTCCCATCCAAGTACTAACCAGGCCCGACCCTGCTTAGCTTCCGAGATCGGACGAGATCGGGCGTGTTCAGAGTGGTATGGCCGTAGACGAAAACGGCAGCTGAAGGAACAATATATAAAGATAACTGTCCAAAACCGCCGGACCGCTGTGTGTTTAACTGACGTCACCTCTTGAGCTTGCGTCTTCCTCGTTAGTATAGTGGACAGTATCTCCGCCTGTCACGCGGAAGACCGGGGTTCGATTCCCCGATGGGGAGATCTTTTTTGGCTGTTGATCCATCCATCACCATTTGCTCGAGTCTCACAACTCAAGGATTGTTGCTTGTCCTGATGGTTTTCGTTTTGTGTTTTGTTGTGCAGAAACGTTTCTCATCTTTTATTAATTATGTTCAGGCCTCACCCACCCCCTGATACCCGATCAATGGCAGAACGCACCTGCTGTCAATCACCTCAATCAACGTTCCTTTCATGACACACCTCATTTCACTCTGGCGTAATCCATGCTTGGCCAGGTCGCCATTGTAAAAGAGATTATTAATCTCAATTGTTTATCTGGTAAAATAAAAATACAAAAATGCTTCTGTCCATAACAGTCAATGGCGAAAAAATGAAGAATGAGCCTTTGAAATCAATCAACAGCTCAAGAAAAGCCATCGATCACAACTCTTCAAAATGACAACCATCTATTCTATATTTTCCGACTTTTGGATGAAAAGATTCCATATGGTTTGCCCTCTGCCTCAGGGAAGATAAAAAGCTTACGGCACCTGGTATTCCCAGGCGGTCTCCCATCCAAGTACTAACCAGGCCCGACCCTGCTTAGCTTCCGAGATCGGGCGTGTTCAGAGTGGTATGGCCGTAGACGAAAACGGCAGCTGAAGGAACAATATATAAAGATAACTGTCCAAAACCGCCGGACCGCTGTGTGTTTAACTGACGTCACCTCTTGAGCTTGCGTCTTCCTCGTTAGTATAGTGGACAGCATCTCCGCCTGTCACGCGGAAGACCGGGGTTCGATTCCCCGACGGGGAGATCTTTTTTGGCTGTTGATCCATCCATCACCATTTGCTCGAGTCTCACAACTCAAGGATTGTTGCTTGTCCTGATGGTTTTCGTTTTGTGTTTTGTTGTGCAGAAACGTTTCTCATCTTTTATTAATTATGTTCAGGCCTCACCCACCCCCTGATACCCGATCAATGGCAGAACGCACCTGCTGTCAATCACCTCAATCAACGTTCCTTTCATGACACACCTCATTTCACTCTGGCGTAATCCATGCTTGGCCAGGTCGCCATTGTAAAAGAGATTATTAATCTCAATTGTTTATCTGGTAAAATAAAAATACAAAAATGCTTCTGTCCATAACAGTCAATGGCGAAAAAATGAAAAATGAGCCTTTGAAATCAATCAACAGCTCAAGAAAAGCCATCGATCACAACTCTTCAAAATGACAACCATCTATTCTATATTTTCCGACTTTTGGATGAAAAGATTCCATATGGTTTGCCCTCTGCCTCAGGGAAGATAAAAAGCTTACGGCACCTGGTATTCCCAGGCGGTCTCCCATCCAAGTACTAACCAGGCCCGACCCTGCTTAGCTTCCGAGATCGGACGAGATCGGGCGTGTTCAGAGTGGTATGGCCGTAGACGAAAACGGCAGCTGAAGGAACAATATATAAAGATAACTGTCCAAAACCGCCGGACCGCTGTGTGTTTAACTGACGTCACCTCTTGAGCTTGCGTCTTCCTCGTTAGTATAGTGGACAGTATCTCCGCCTGTCACGCGGAAGACCGGGGTTCGATTCCCCGACGGGGAGATCTTTTTTGGCTGTTGATCCATCCATCACCATTTGCTCGAGTCTCACAACTCAAGGATTGTTGCTTGTCCTGATGGTTTTCGTTTTGTGTTTTGTTGTGCAGAAACGTTTCTCATCTTTTATTAATTATGTTCAGGCCTCACCCACCCCCTGATACCCGATCAATGGCAGAACGCACCTGCTGTCAATCACCTCAATCAACGTTCCTTTCATGACACACCTCATTTCACTCTGGCGTAATCCATGCTTGGCCAGGTCGCCATTGTAAAAGAGATTATTAATCTCAATTGTTTATCTGGTAAAATAAAAATACAAAAATGCTTCTGTCCATAACAGTCAATGGCGAAAAAATGAAAAATGAGCCTTTGAAATCAATCAACAGCTCAAGAAAAGCCATCGATCACAACTCTTCAAAATGACAACCATCTATTCTATATTTTCCGACTTTTGGATGAAAAGATTCCATATGGTTTGCCCTCTGCCTCAGGGAAGATAAAAAGCTTACGGCACCTGGTATTCCCAGGCGGTCTCCCATCCAAGTACTAACCAGGCCCGACCCTGCTTAGCTTCCGAGATCGGACGAGATCGGGCGTGTTCAGAGTGGTATGGCCGTAGACGAAAACGGCAGCTGAAGGAACAATATATAAAGATAACTGTCCAAAACCGCCGGACCGCTGTGTGTTTAACTGACGTCACCTCTTGAGCTTGCGTCTTCCTCGTTAGTATAGTGGACAGTATCTCCGCCTGTCACGCGGAAGACCGGGGTTCGATTCCCCGACGGGGAGATCTTTTTTGGCTGTTGATCCATCCATCACCATTTGCTCGAGTCTCACAACTCAAGGATTGTTGCTTGTCCTGATGGTTTTCGTTTTGTGTTTTGTTGTGCAGAAACGTTTCTCATCTTTTATTAATTATGTTCAGGCCTCACCCACCGCCTGATACCCGATCAATGGCAGAACGCACCTGCTGTCAATCACCTCAATCAACGTTCCTTTCATGACACACCTCATTTCACTCTGGCGTAATCCATGCTTGGCCAGGTCGCCATTGTAAAAGAGATTATTAATCTCAATTGTTTATCTGGTAAAATAAAAATACAAAAATGCTTCTGTCCATAACAGTCAATGGCGAAAAAATGAAAAATGAGCCTTTGAAATCAATCAACAGCTCAAGAAAAGCCATCGATCACAACTCTTCAAAATGACAACCATCTATTCTATATTTTCCGACTTTTGGATGAAAAGATTCCATATAGTTTGCCCTCTGCCTCAGGGAAGATAAAAAGCTTACGGCACCTGGTATTCCCAGGCGGTCTCCCATCCAAGTACTAACCAGGCCCGACCCTGCTTAGCTTCCGAGATCGGACGAGATCGGGCGTGTTCAGAGTGGTATGGCCGTAGACGAAAACGGCAGCTGAAGGAACAATATATAAAGATAACTGTCCAAAACCGCCGGACCGCTGTGTGTTTAACTGACGTCACCTCTTGAGCTTGCGTCTTCCTCGTTAGTATAGTGGACAGTATCTCCGCCTGTCACGCGGAAGACCGGGGTTCGATTCCCCGACGGGGAGATCTTTTTTGGCTGTTGATCCATCCATCACCATTTGCTCGAGTCTCACAACTCAAGGATTGTTGCTTGTCCTGATGGTTTTCGTTTTGTGTTTTGTTGTGCAGAAACGTTTCTCATCTTTTATTAATTATGTTCAGGCCTCACCCACCGCCTGATACCTGATCAATGGCAGAACGCACCTGCTGTCAATCACCTCAATCAACGTTCCTTTCATGACACACCTCATTTCACTCTGGCGTAATCCATGCTTGGCCAGGTCGCCATTGTAAAAGAGATTATTAATCTCAATTGTTTATCTGGTAAAATAAAAATACAAAAATGCTTCTGTCCATAACAGTCAATGGCGAAAAAATGAAAAATGAGCCTTTGAAATCAATCAACAGCTCAAGAAAAGCCATCGATCACAACTCTTCAAAATGACAACCATCTATTCTATATTTTCCGACTTTTGGATGAAAAGATTCCATATGGTTTGCCCTCTGCCTCAGGGAAGATAAAAAGCTTACGGCACCTGGTATTCCCAGGCGGTCTCCCATCCAAGTACTAACCAGGCCCGACCCTGCTTAGCTTCCGAGATCGGACGAGATCGGGCGTGTTCAGAGTGGTATGGCCGTAGACGAAAACGGCAGCTGAAGGAACAATATATAAAGATAACTGTCCAAAACCGCCGGACCGCTGTGTGTTTAACTGACGTCACCTCTTGAGCTTGCGTCTTCCTCGTTAGTATAGTGGACAGCATCTCCGCCTGTCACGCGGAAGACCGGGGTTCGATTCCCCGACGGGGAGATCTTTTTTGGCTGTTGATCCATCCATCACCATTTGCTCGAGTCTCACAACTCAAGGATTGTTGCTTGTCCTGATGGTTTTCGTTTTGTGTTTTGTTGTGCAGAAACGTTTCTCATCTTTTATTAATTATGTTCAGGCCTCACCCACCCCCTGATACCCGATCAATGGCAGAACGCACCTGCTGTCAATCACCTCAATCAACGTTCCTTTCATGACACACCTCATTTCACTCTGGCGTAATCCATGCTTGGCCAGGTCGCCATTGTAAAAGAGATTATTAATCTCAATTGTTTATCTGGTAAAATAAAAATACAAAAATGCTTCTGTCCATAACAGTCAATGGCGAAAAAATGAAAAATGAGCCTTTGAAATCAATCAACAGCTCAAGAAAAGCCATCGATCACAACTCTTCAAAATGACAACCATCTATTCTATATTTTCCGACTTTTGGATGAAAAGATTCCATATGGTTTGCCCTCTGCCTCAGGGAAGATAAAAAGCTTACGGCACCTGGTATTCCCAGGCGGTCTCCCATCCAAGTACTAACCAGGCCCGACCCTGCTTAGCTTCCGAGATCGGACGAGATCGGGCGTGTTCAGAGTGGTATGGCCGTAGACGAAAACAGCAGCTGAAGGAACAATATATAAAGATAACTGTCCAAAACCGCCGGACCGCTGTGTGTTTAACTGACGTCACCTCTTGAGCTTGCGTCTTCCTCGTTAGTATAGTGGACAGTATCTCCGCCTGTCACGCGGAAGACCGGGGTTCGATTCCCCGACGGGGAGATCTTTTTTGGCTGTTGATCCATCCATCACCATTTGCTCGAGTCTCACAACTCAAGGATTGTTGCTTGTCCTGATGGTTTTCGTTTTGTGTTTTGTTGTGCAGAAACGTTTCTCATCTTTTATTAATTATGTTCAGGCCTCACCCACCGCCTGATACCTGATCAATGGCAGAACGCACCTGCTGTCAATCACCTCAATCAACGTTCCTTTCATGACACACCTCATTTCACTCTGGCGTAATCCATGCTTGGCCAGGTCGCCATTGTAAAAGAGATTATTAATCTCAATTGTTTATCTGGTAAAATAAAAATACAAAAATGCTTCTGTCCATAACAGTCAATGGCGAAAAAATGAAGAATGAGCCTTTGAAATCAATCAACAGCTCAAGAAAAGCCATCGATCACAACTCTTCAAAATGACAACCATCTATTCTATATTTTCCGACTTTTGGATGAAAAGATTCCATATGGTTTGCCCTCTGCCTCAGGGAAGATAAAAAGCTTACGGCACCTGGTATTCCCAGGCGGTCTCCCATCCAAGTACTAACCAGGCCCGACCCTGCTTAGCTTCCGAGATCGGACGAGATCGGGCGTGTTCAGAGTGGTATGGCCGTAGACGAAAACGGCAGCTGAAGGAACAATATATAAAGATAACTGTCCAAAACCGCCGGACCGCTGTGTGTTTAACTGACGTCACCTCTTGAGCTTGCGTCTTCCTCGTTAGTATAGTGGACAGCATCTCCGCCTGTCACGCGGAAGACCGGGGTTCGATTCCCCGACGGGGAGATCTTTTTTGGCTGTTGATCCATCCATCACCATTTGCTCGAGTCTCACAACTCAAGGATTGTTGCTTGTCCTGATGGTTTTCGTTTTGTGTTTTGTTGTGCAGAAACGTTTCTCATCTTTTATTAATTATGTTCAGGCCTCACCCACCCCCTGATACCCGATCAATGGCAGAACGCACCTGCTGTCAATCACCTCAATCAACGTTCCTTTCATGACACACCTCATTTCACTCTGGCGTAATCCATGCTTGGCCAGGTCGCCATTGTAAAAGAGATTATTAATCTCAATTGTTTATCTGGTAAAATAAAAATACAAAAATGCTTCTGTCCATAACAGTCAATGGCGAAAAAATGAAAAATGAGCCTTTGAAATCAATCAACAGCTCAAGAAAAGCCATCGATCACAACTCTTCAAAATGACAACCATCTATTCTATATTTTCCGACTTTTGGATGAAAAGATTCCATATGGTTTGCCCTCTGCCTCAGGGAAGATAAAAAGCTTACGGCACCTGGTATTCCCAGGCGGTCTCCCATCCAAGTACTAACCAGGCCCGACCCTGCTTAGCTTCCGAGATCGGACGAGATCGGGCGTGTTCAGAGTGGTATGGCTGTAGACGAAAACAGCAGCTGAAGGAACAATATATAAAGATAACTGTCCAAAACCGCCGGACCGCTGTGTGTTTAACTGACGTCACCTCTCAATCTTGCGTCTTCCTCGTTAGTATAGTGGACAGTATCTCCGCCTGTCACGCGGAAGACCGGGGTTCGATTCCCCGACGGGGAGATCTTTTTTGGCTGTTGATCCATCCATCACCATTTGCTCGAGTCTCACAACTCAAGGATTGTTGCTTGTCCTGATGGTTTTCGTTTTGTGTTTTGTTGTGCAGAAACGTTTCTCATCTTTTATTAATTATGTTCAGGCCTCACCCACCGCCTGATACCTGATCAATGGCAGAACGCACCTGCTGTCAATCACCTCAATCAACGTTCCTTTCATGACACACCTCATTTCACTCTGGCGTAATCCATGCTTGGCCAGGTCGCCATTGTAAAAGAGATTATTAATCTCAATTGTTTATCTGGTAAAATAAAAATACAAAAATGCTTCTGTCCATAACAGTCAATGGCGAAAAAATGAAAAATGAGCCTTTGAAATCAATCAACAGCTCAAGAAAAGCCATCGATCACAACTCTTCAAAATGACAACCATCTATTCTATATTTTCCGACTTTTGGATGAAAAGATTCCATATAGTTTGCCCTCTGCCTCAGGGAAGATAAAAAGCTTACGGCACCTGGTATTCCCAGGCGGTCTCCCATCCAAGTACTAACCAGGCCCGACCCTGCTTAGCTTCCGAGATCGGACGAGATCGGGCGTGTTCAGAGTGGTATGGCCGTAGACGAAAACGGCAGCTGAAGGAACAATATATAAAGATAACTGTCCAAAACCGCCGGACCGCTGTGTGTTTAACTGACGTCACCTCTTGAGCTTGCGTCTTCCTCGTTAGTATAGTGGACAGCATCTCCGCCTGTCACGCGGAAGACCGGGGTTCGATTCCCCGACGGGGAGATCTTTTTTGGCTGTTGATCCATCCATCACCATTTGCT
>NW_027181069.1:0-16878 GCF_040956055.1 Brachionichthys hirsutus
CTAAACATTTCCTGCAAAGAAAATGAGAAATATTTCAAGAGGCCTGATTATTCTATTGAGGCTAGACTGTGCCATCAAATGAACATCTTTGTGATATCTTAGATGCAGCTCCACTTATTTGATCACTTGTAAAAAAATAATAATAATAACGTCAAATCAGGAAATCCCTCTCTCCTCCTCCTCCTCCTCCTCCTCCTCCAAACTGTCTGTCTTTGTAGTACCACTAGGCAACAGTGAGCGCATCACTGGGAGCCTGGAAGTACGGAGGAGCTGCGCAGGGAAATCGAAGAGAAAGAGCATCTGGTGGAGGATCTCTCCCACGGAACCATGAGAATCCAGCCGACAGTCGTGTAAGCGAGCAGGAATCTGTGCCTGAAGGAAGCGCGACAGTCCGCGTGGATGCGCGCTGCCGAACATGACGACTGCGGGACAGTGATTTTCTTCCTGCGGCTCTTTACGTTTTACAATCTCATGCTTGGATGCAGTTCGTCTTTTATGAGCGCAGATCACAAAGGAAGGACTGGGAAGCGCATCAGCTCCACCGCAAGAGCGCACAGAAACATCGCGTCTCGTGTTCCAGTGGAAAAATCACGCAGAGATATTTGCGTTTAACGCGCCGTCGGAGGATTTTGAACTTTCGCGTGACAACTTATTCCGTGGGCACCTTTGTGAGCAGGTCGACAGCGCAGCATCCTCCACGGGCGATGCGTAATCCTCGACGCAGCGACTGATAAGCCTGTCAAACCTGGACTGCGGCTGGTGCGTTTGGATCCTGTGCGCCTCTTTTTTTTCTTTATATATGGCTTCTGTCTTCGTGAACTACTCAAACACTGTTGATGTTTCATGGCTGTAGAGCGCAGCGACATCGGTGCGTGGCGAAGAGGGACAGCGCACGACTAACTGGGAGACCAGACAGCGCACATTGCGCACGGGCACTGACGACCGCAGCAACTCCAAGCCGGACTCCCCCCCCCCCCCCCCAACCATCACATCCTTTGGTAACTTCTTTCGCTGCCTGTCCATCATAGTATGTCTGCACTCCGAAAGAAATTTGGGGACGACTATCAGGTAGTGACCACCTCATCCAGCGGGTCTGGGTTCAATCAGCCGCCCCCAGAGAAGAAGCGGAAGCGGCAGCGGTTCGTGGACAAGAACGGGCGGTGCAACGTCCAGCATGGGAACCTGGGCGGGGAGACCAGCAGGTACCTCTCAGACTTGTTCACCACACTCGTAGACTTGAAATGGCGCTGGAACCTCTTCATCTTCATCCTCACCTACACCGTGGCCTGGCTCTTCATGGCCTCCATGTGGTGGTGCATCGCCTACATCAGAGGAGACCTCAACAGAGCGCACAATGACAAGTACACGCCGTGCGTGGCCAACGTCTACAACTTCCCCTCCGCCTTCCTCTTCTTCATAGAAACCGAGGCCACGATAGGATACGGTTATCGATACATCACAGACAAATGCCCCGAGGGGATCATTCTCTTTCTCTTTCAGTCGATCCTCGGGTCGATCGTCGATGCCTTTCTGATCGGCTGCATGTTCATCAAGATGTCTCAGCCCAAGAAGCGGGCCGAGACTCTGATGTTCAGCGAGCACGCAGCGATCTCCATGCGGGACGGGAAACTAACTCTCATGTTCAGGGTCGGCAACCTGCGCAACAGCCACATGGTCTCCGCGCAGATCCGCTGCAAATTGTTGAAAGTAAGTGAAGCTCCTTTCGGTCGGGAGGCAGCGATGCATTCATTGTTTGTCACGGTCCTGAAAGCTGCTGAAAGCCCCCCCCCCCCCACGCTGATACTGCAGCTTGTTCTGAACTGTGTATGAGGTCACCAAGCCTCGAATAGATTTAAGCAATTTATTAATCATTCTGCATTAAACTGACGACCAATAACAGCAATTAATCATTCATCACACCAGAGCACAGAAGGCCCTTCATCAATGTCACAAATGACATGCTATTAGAGGTGATGAGCTCTCCAACAGCGTGTTCTTTCATCAGTCCGCGTAGAATCACACATTCTTATTAAAACTATCGTTGAACGTTCACATAACCAGGTAGTTAACATGTGAAAGAAGTTACATGCTAAGTATATTTTGTATGTTAATCTTCAAAGCATATAGTAATCATACATGTAATTAAAAGTGTGTTATACCAAAAGTCACTGCAATCATATTGTAGCAAATGATCAAAACAACTTTAAAGACCCTACTTGTGTCTCGCTTCCATACGCCGACACAGCAGAATCATGATGCAATAATGAGAAATGTAATCATTTGATTTGATCCATGATTCATTTTAGGATCTCATGTGGTTCTGAATCAGACGCTGGGGGAGGGGGGGGGGTGACAGATGCCTTCATTTAGATGTCATCCATGAAAATTATAGTATTTATAGTTATTCATCTGATAGGAGATTGTTGTTCTGATTGCACATGAACTATTATATGCCCACACAAACCTGGATATTACCCCTTCATGTTACCATCCAAGACCTCTGTCTTTGTTTCTTCCTGTGTGCTTCCTTAGTCTCGCCAGACGCCTGAAGGCGAGTTTCTTCCGCTGGACCAGTTGGAGTTGGACGTGGGCTTCAGCACCGGGGCAGACCAGCTCTTTCTCGTCTCACCACTCACGATCTGCCATGTGATTGACACCAAAAGCCCTTTCTATGACCTCTCCCAGAGGTCCATGCAAACCGAGCAGTTTGAAATTGTGGTAATACTAGAAGGAATAGTCGAGACTACAGGTGAGTAGCCAATGCTTACTGGCCGTCGACTCTAAATGACAGCCTGCCTGCTTTGCTGCATGTTCAGTATATGTTGAGGCGGCTGGCTGTGTGTCCAGGAGCCGAGGATGTTGTGTTGTGTTCAGCTGCAGCACAGCTCCTGAATGATACTGAAGTCTTTGCAGGTGTGAACAGCTGACACACAGGAGCTCGTCATTTTCACTTTTCTTTCATTCATTTGTGTTTCTGTGGCAACTTTCTTAGTTAGCGGTTGTTAGCAATCGCAGATCACGGCTCATTTATTTTATGTTACATGCATTAAAAACATTTATTGATACATGCTTTAAAACCCCTTCTGTGTTTGAGGACGTTTACGGCTTAATATGAATTCAAGTTACTGATAGACTATACCTATTGTGTGTGTGTGTTATTTTCTCATCTAAAACAATTTTCATTCATCCACCTTTGAGGCTGTACTGCACCTTTTGTAGCTGCTGTTTTCAGAGGGGATCATAATTTGCTTTCTAAAGTCCCCGTGGAATTGCAGAATTCCATTTGCTCAAGATGAATAATGCCCCAAGTAAAATTCTGCCACTGTGGTCATTTTAAAGTCAACCGTTTATTTGACACAGCTGATGTAGTGTGGAAGGAGCTCCTTCAGGGCTTGAGAGGGAACAGTTATAATAAGCCGGTTCTGGAAAAACAGCATGTGAAGATGTGACAGCGAGACGTACAGGCAGGCATCAATTAGCAAATATATTCCGTTTCCAATATATATTTGTGATAGTTATGTAGTGCTTGCTAAGTGGAGTCTATGTGAAGACGCAGTCTTCAGTTGATGACACGGTTCACATGGATGTTCATTTAGTATCTGTCGAGTCTGGCTTTTTTGTCCCATTAATGTCTGAATGTGTGATTCTTTTCTACAGCTTTGTTGCTTCTTTATCGTAACTATTCATAAAGATAGTAACAAGTATAAAATGTGGCGTAACTGCAACATGCAGCTAAGTAACCCGAGCTTGTTGTTTCAGGAGTTTCAATTTGAATGTATGAAAATATTCAGCATTGCAAAGCGATCAAATTTTTTATTAGCTTGCAGTCATAGCAATGCAGCGACAGTGGCAGAAAGCATGTATTGTCATATCATCCTTATTTATAATCTCAGTTTTAATAGAACTACGTCGGAATTTTCCTCTCCTATTATTTTTTTTAACCCAGAAATGTATGCATTAGTGTTGTAATGTAAAAAACAATCTAATGGTTAAAGATTTATGTACAGTGAAAGTCTAAATCCTCAGACGCTTTCATTTCTGGCCAATGCAACTCTGTTTCCATGGCAACCTCTCCTTGAGTATTCAGGATTGCAGCACTGCACCTAAACTTAGGCTTTCATTCCTATGGTACAGGAATCATATCGCAATTTCGGTAAATAAACCAGGCAAACATGTGATGCTGAACATGAAATGAAATTGCTTAGCAGAGGCATCGTCTGATATTAAGGAGGAGTCCTTCTGAAATTTGAACGCGCACATGGAGGCGTTACTGTACTATGAGGTGATCAGCAGAAATACTAAGATGCAGCATTTATGAGGCTTGTTGTTTCTGAGTGAAGAAGCTGCACAACATGCCAGATCTATGTTTTCTTGTTGTTCTGTCTGGAAAACTGCTGTCTGGAGGTAAAATACTCTCCCTCGGCACATTAAAGCTGCACAATCACTGAATCTGTGTCCTTTATGCTAGATAATAACAAAGTACTGCATAGCCTTTTTTGACAGTAGCCTTTTGTACACAGAGATCACAAAGAAAAACAACCTTATGAACCAACCTACCGGTAAGTTGCACCCAAGAGAATATTTTTTTATATTTTGCAAACCTCTCACAACCTCTAGTCTATATTATACATTGTACATAAGGCAAAAGCTGTTCCTCGTTGTCTTTGAATTGAAGCTCAACATTTTTTTTGATCACCACCTTAGTAAGATGCATATTCCAAATGAGGCATGTAGGATGCCTGGTCACAGCATTTATTCCTCTGGATTAATGCCAGCTGCGGCTTTGTGGTACTGACTTCGGTTTCTAATGCGGCTGTGGGAAGTTGTGCTGCTGAGGATAAATTGGCATTACATCACACTGTAAGCGACACAGTCTGACTGCTTACCTTGAATAACAGGCTAGATCAGAGACACACAATCGCTCACTACGACTGTAGTAACAAATTTTGGTTTAACTGCAGATTTAGTCTCTGACGATCAATTAACAAATCGTGGATTCACACCCCAACAAGCTTGACAAGAGTTACTACAGGGTTGTAGAGATCAGTTTCCTCTATATAATTGACAATATAAATCTAATGAGTTAATTACATTAATAATAACAAAGGAGTCATACTGAACAGATCAATCTAGCAAAAGCAACGGCAAGCAGATGCTCACGTGTTCAACCACACAACTATAGCAGGCGCTATTTCAGACATGCACCTCGTGAAAAACACCTTGATATGGTTGATTTCTCAGTCACAATGTAGTGGTGTGTTCACTGCTGCATCATTTTCTCGCTTCCTTTCATGTCTTCAGCTTTTTACGTCTTTCTGTGTCTTACTTTGCTTTAATTGGTTCCTTATTTGGTGTAAACGTGTGGCTGTAAACTGTATTCCTATGTAATAGTGTCACTGCCCCATAATAAGAGGACACACCAGTTTGTCCTCATTATGCATAAACATGTTCACTTTCCCATCGCTCATTAAATCATCTTCTCATGGCATCAACGTTACATTTCCTGGATTTATTTCCATGTTATGAGGGCCAATGTTGAAAATGGTTCTCTGGTGTTGAGATGCTATCTTCAGTGTAGCTACATATAGCAGCTAGCCAGCCTCACTGTGCGATAACAAAATCAATCTGGGACATGCGGTTTATGGAGACTGCCTCTATAGAATTGTGTGGTCCATGTTACATTTGGTTCAAGCTCATGGGCCACATGAAATTTGACTCACGGGCCTTGAATTTGTGTGGTTACAGTGCAAATGTATGCGCCAGGCTCTGTGTGTGAACAATTCATCCCCTTGTTACTGTGTTTATGTAAATATTCATGTGCGTAACGTGCAGGCAGGACAGGTGTTCAGACAACAGATGCCTGCTGGAGTGACTCAAATTACAAAAATAGGATTAAAAAACATGACATGTTTATTGCTATGATGTTGCAATGCATGGTCTGTTTTTATGGACTAAAGCATTACATGTTGTGGTTATGCTTAAAGGACTTTATTTAAACATGAATAATACATTAGATTAATAAATTTAAATACACAAGTTCCCATAATGCCTTGCACCTGAAAATAATCATATTTTCCTTCTTCACAGTTTAGATGGACTACAAGTATAAAGTAGTATGTGGATTTGATGCCTCTAGAAAAACAAACTCAAAACACGAGTAATATGTACTTTCAATGCACATTTTAGGATGCAGTGTGTTTGAGGATGAGTTGCTCCATTAGGCTCTTGAACACCACACAGATTTCACCACCAGACGTCCAGTCAGGTCTGCATGGGGGTGCACAAAGAAGGCTTGAGTGACCGCTCACACTGTCCCACTCTGTTTGGGGCGGGACAACACTTTATTGGTCAACAGCTTGATAATTGCTGAGTCTCAATTCATGAACTTTTTTTATATACTACTAAGTATTAAATACTCTTTATTGATTTGTCCCTCGGAGGGCAATTTGGTTTACAGCAATTACAGTCTAACTGTATACTACATGTGAGCAAATTCAGTAGTAGTGTCTGAAATATTGTCTGATTAAAAATGAACTGTTTAATGCATAGGAAATGGCACTTTGTTGGTAGTTACTGGTTTGTGTTGTTCTCCACTGTGTCGCCTCCGTGGTCAAGAGTTTTGCAAGCTTGTAAAGGCTCTTAAGCCTCACCCTTTTGTTTTATGTCTCCAAGATGACAACCCTTGAATTTGAGGAGTGTTCATTGTTCCAGACTTTTGAGCAATTTTGAGAATGCTACCCAGGTACTCACATACTGCATTTTGAAATACACTATATATATTGTTTCTTTAAGAGAAAGAATTTAGTTTTTGATTTGACTATGTTATGATGTGTGCCTTAAGCTGTGGGCCTTCTCACGATTTTATTATGTTCGCATAATGACAATAAAGTATCTTGAATCTTGAATTAGTATATATATTAATTATGGAAATATGCAATCTGAGACACATTTGTTTGTCAAATAAAATAACATCTAACTTCTGCCTGGCTTTGTAAAATGAAAAGCACAAGCATTTCTAATAACATTAATGATTGGTCTGTTCTACTGAAAGGCTTGGTAGTTACAAATATATTGATTTAGCTCAAGATTTAGATGAATAAAAGAAAAATCCC
Source organism: Brachionichthys hirsutus (assembly GCF_040956055.1). Lineage (NCBI taxonomy): Eukaryota > Metazoa > Chordata > Actinopteri > Lophiiformes > Brachionichthyidae > Brachionichthys > Brachionichthys hirsutus. The sequence continues at coordinate 7,113 of NW_027181069.1, forward strand.
AGCAGAAACATAATTTTGATCCACTTCCCCATCCATAAGTGTTATTCGATTATTAGGAGCAGAGTCATCAAAAGAAACAGCTGATGGCACTAATTTTCCAGTCTGTTGCTGTCAAATCATTGCAGAAGAAGAGGGTGCAAAAGGATGATCTAATTTAATGTGTGCCAGTCAAATGTAAAACACTGGAAAACAATAAAGATTAAAAAGGATGAAAATATGACATTTAATGCAGGAAGATAACATTTTCCACATGGCTGCACTCGGCTCTGATACACCACAATTGTAGTAAATGCAAAGGATATTTAAACCTGCCTCGCATACATCATGAATTCTTTGCCTTGTCTTGTTTTGTCTGCTCTTTGCTGCATTTCTATCAAGATTTTTTTTAGATATACAGTATAGTTTTTTTGGTGGATAGAAATGGACCCCATGTCATTGTTCGCAACCACCCAGAGCGGCTTATGTAATTAGCATTTATTTGACTATTTTAAACGCTGTTTTGGCTATCATGACAGGTCAGCATGCTTTTTTTTGTGAATATGAAGTCTCAAAATATATAAAGTTTATAATGAATGTGTGAAAAACAATTTCAAAAGCACCACACAAAGCCAATCTGACTTTGACTCATCATCTGGTTCAGAACGGCTTACATGCAGCTTTAAATGATATCAGAAGATTAGATAAGTTCCCATTAACACCAGTAATGCTGCTCACCATTACAGAGGCTTAACTACCCAGCCTGAGGCAATCTGCTCATTAGTGAAAGTGATTCTCGAGAAACCAAAATAAACTATAGCTGCTAGTAACAGACATTTAGGTTCCCCCAACCATGAAACTAATCAGTGTATTGCAACTAAATGAATTCCAGGAGTTTGAGTGTTGGATTTGTGCAGGGTGCAGTTACACCACAACGCTCCCGCTGGCATGCTGCAGCTGGGCGGGGTACACAGAAGATTCAATGCACATTTATTTCATTTAAGATGAGGCCCTTTTTAGATTTGAGAAATCATAAGTAACAAAGATGAACAAGCTGATGATTTCTTTCACTGTGGAATTCATTTTCTTTACATAACAGAAGGAAGTCTCGTTGACTAATGGTATATCCCTGACATTTGTAAAGTGTTTGGGGCCTATCATGGCGGGAAAACACAGTGTTAAGTTATTCATCAGCTCTGCAAAGTGTTTTTAAATTCACTCTCCAGTTATGAAAAGCAATCATTCATAAACTCTATCATCACCATAAACCTCTTTCTCACTCTTTTCAGAATGATGTGACTTTTATGCAAATAGTGTCTGTGTCTGTGTGTGTGAACACATTCGCAGAGAAATTAAAAAAAATATCATATTTAGAAATATTCTGAGCAAAACAGTTTTTTCTTTAGGAATGTTGTAGGATTTCATAAAGTGTTCTTCATTGTGACACAGCACATTTCTACTGCAGGAAAACTCTCTCTGTCTTCTCTGACTAATAATCTGCACGCAAAAGATTTCGCATCAAAAGTGCACATTGTATGGCAAAAATATTTTAGTAATGAGCAATTTATGCAAAAAAGACTGACGGTACTCTTTTCTTTTTGTTAAAGTCATGCATGTTTTCTTAGGTTTCAGTCAGCCCCCTCTGTTTCTTATTGCAATATAATAAAGGCAGACGATTTCAGCTGTGTGTGTGTTTGTGTGTGTGTGAGACAAGATGGTTTTTGTATTTATATTCATGGGATCTGGATCTGAAGATGTTTATTCTTGTGCATGATGGATCAGCTTTCCATAATTAATAGTTACCTTTATAGTTTTGCATTTTTTAAAAATATAGTAGAAAAGATTATGATTTAAATTCTTGTACATAGCTGCATCTTTAATTTCAATGATTAAATATATACATTTGTAATAACAAAAAAAAGAAAATCAAATACCTGTGGACTACTATCAGCATATACTTTTTAGTTCAACAAATTCACATTAAAAATATATATTCCAAATTAAATTCAGTATTTTAGTAGCTTTGATGCAGATTCTGTCCAGTAGACAGCCAGTATAATTAATTGAAAACATCTATTGCTATTGATTGATTGATTAACTGGGCAGACGGCCATGGCCTGAGCTGTGTTTTATCCTCAGCAGCAGTAATTGAAATGAAAATGGAGAACTTTCTCTTGAGCTGGAGGCCTAATAGTTTCAATCATACGAGCAAGAGGCCGTAGCCCCGCTGGCACGGGTGAACTCTGCACAGCTGAGAACCAGCTGCGAAAGGCTTTGCTGTTCCCCTGATAAACTGACCATAATTCATTCAGAATAATTACACAGAGAGCATGTCCACCCCCTCTGGTGACACACTCCCTTCTACATCCCTGCAGGGTCAAAGGGTTAAAGTGGCCTCCACTTTAAGGCAAAAATGCAGATCAGGTAAGAGTAGGAGTTTCTAATTAAAACTGATATCCTTGGGCTGACAACTTAGGAGAGGAGTGTCTGTCCCTGCTGAGCTCGGCCTGCGACGAGCAAAGTGTTTTGTTACCTTACAGTTCTCTTGTTGAATTGCAGTCCATTCTTTTTGTTCGTCAAAGGCAGTATACGTGCATATTAAAAAGATCTCACAGGCTTGCCGACTTATTACTTGTCAAAGTCTTCAGTGCATAAATATGTGAGGAATGGACACAGAATTATGAAGGTCTGTAGTATCTTGTGGAATGTATTATAATATTCCTGTAATGAGTACTAAGGTGTTGAATAAGGTTCCAGGGAAGTGTTGGTCCAACTAACGTCTTTATGTGTTTTCACCATGTCACTCGGCTAGATTCTGTTTTAGTTTGTTGCATATACTGTACACGTGGCTTATTTTCATTATTGCTCAGTGTTTTATGAAAATAACCAAAATATTACACACTGAAAATCTCCCTGAAGATGAGTCAACTCCTCAAACATTTTAAAACAAGGAATCAGAACTGTATAAACTCCACAGAGTTTAGTAGCAAGGCCATGTAATTTGATTAAATTGTAAAGGTGAACTGTACATACAGTAATTACACTGGGGATGAACTCTAAGAAAGGGCATATCAAGGAACCACCGATGCCACTGGATTCATTATCTCTTTTAGATTAACAGCACTGGCTTCCTGAGGGGGGGGCACCATAATTGTGTCTTTAGGGATTTGCCCAGTCCCTGTTGGATGGCAATAAATCATTGGTAGAAGAGGTTTGGCAGCAGACCTCTGATGGTTCTGTGTGAATAAGAAACGTATTCCCCAGCATTGCCTCAGCCTTGGTGTTATGCAACGTAGAGTTAAAAATAGTTGCCGAGGTCTCTGTTACCATTTTAGAATTGTTGTGCGTGTTATCATTATGAGCAGGGCACTATTTTTGTCAATTCAAAGCAAACTGTGCACTTATTTAAATATAGATACAGCATGGATTCTCAAGACAAGATGCTGCGTTGCAATAACTGAGGTGATGCTGTGACTGTACTAATTTAAAACGATATGAGGAAGGTCGTAATGTACGGTACTCACAGCGTCAGTCAATGATGTTGATTGTTGGAGCTGCAACTGTCCATTGGGTTCAGGAGAACCATTCCTGCTGCCTGACATGCAAGAACACATGAACATGTTGTCTTCTCTGGGGAGTCTCTTAATTTGTTATGTCACTCAGACATGCTTGAGCGTACAAGAATAATCTGCTCTCAGACTCAAGTGACAAACAAGCGATGGGAACTCTCCAGACAGTCAGTTGCCTCCCCTCAGCACCAGCTCAGTCTGAGATCTCTTAAGGTCTCTCTTGTCTTAACCTTTTCAGCTGTAACTCCTCTTCATGACTTACAGTTAATGCATTCAATAACCAAGATCAATTTGAGATTACGGCTCTCGGTCATTACTTTTTTCACAGAGGTTATGCCCTCGCTAATCTCTGTTTGTTTGCAGGATTTTACATTGTATTCTGCAAAATGTTGGATTGGTGGGGCACAGGCATGTGCAAAAACGCATTCAATTTTAATACAGATCCAGAGTGAAGGCCGATGTAAGATTATTAAAATAACTTTAATAATAGAACAACATCAGGGAAATTGATTACAAGAAATGAAGTGTTTTTGCTTCATATCATCCCAGCATAGTCTTGAACACATTTACTTACACATAAAATCTGCTCCGTAAAAAACAGTTTCAGGCAGTGTTTTCCACAAAGTGTCTGCACTAATTGTCTTAGTCAGAAGACAGGACTATCACTGAACCTGCGTGGCTCCAGCATTGTGTTTAAATGTGCAAGTCTGTCTTATTCAGCTTAGGTTGCTCTGCGTCTACAGGGCCAGTGTTGCATTTAGCAGGTTGGAAATTGAATTCCAATACGTGGGTACATCCTGGAACGGTGTCGACCAGGAGTTGTTTGCTGAACTCTGAGCTCCTTTGTATTTGTCGGACTGTGATTGACATGTCTGGCTACTACCGCACTTGGCCGAGATGGAAAGCCACTACGAATGCCATGTGCATGATGTGTGCTGCACAGAGCATCTGCTCCAATGGTAGACTCCTCGCTGCCATGATCACATTGCAAAACGCTATTGAAGACGATGCCTCAGATTTGTTGTGCTTCAGTGGAAAGCTCATTGCTGCAATATGTGCAGACAACTTTGGGTGTTTTCTTCTTCTTCTGAACTTCCATCTGGAGGCGTTTTAAAGTGAAACGTCAATACACCAGGGGATGTCTTCTCAGACGTCGTGTTCTCTGCGGTTAACACGCAGCAATGTTTAGGTAAAACTTGGTGTCTTGATTAATTTGATTTAAATTTAACTGTGTTAAAGTTTCCAGATTAATTGCAAGCGTTAACACATTAATGTCGACAGCACTGGTTAAAGCCCACTCCATTTTAACTTCCACCAGGACTGGTGTTTATTTCTATTTAAAAACATTCGTTTTAAACTATAGACATTGTAACTGTATATGATCAAATACACTGTTGTAGTCAGAGATGATTGCTGCACTCAATATGAAATGAAGAGAGCCACTCGGAATGATTGTCTTTATATTACCAATGGTGGTTAAAGGACATCCATTAATTGCTTTTTTACTTCGCTGGTTCCCTTTAATGCGGTATTCAGAATTGCCTTCAGTCAGTCATGTACTCTCCTGGCTGTGTCAATGACCTACGTCCATATGTTTCTCTGGCCTTCCTGACACCCCACCATCTATGGAGAAGCTTGGCAGTCCCTGTTCCCATCCCCTCCCCTCTCTTCCCTTTCCAACTGCCTCCACACTCAAGCAATTGCCTCAGTATCCAAGCGTTCCCCTCCTCCACAGGAGTGCACTTCTCCTGCCTTTTCCCTCTGTCAGCTTCACCCTTGTTGTTCTCATTGCTCAGCCACGGCTGCATTGGCGGAATAAACATCAGATCTGCAAAACAACTGGAGGCCACCTTCTCAACCAGATCACACACCAAAACAGCTTTTAGCACAGGGAGGGGACTTAATTATCTCTTTGAAAAGTCAAACTGCGCAAACATGTCACAAAATGCTTGTGCGTTTTCCTACACTTTACCATTTGGTGCTGGTCACCATAGAAACAGATGATCAGACAGGACTTGGGGCTGCAATGACAGCGTCTGTATCAAAATAATTGAAATTTGTTCTGTATTTATGACGTTTAATTTAAAATGACTAACAAGACAAGACCAGCCAGCTAGGAAACCAAATTATTCAGTAAACAGACTGCCCAGCATCCTTACTGTATCCTCTTAGAATAAGAATAAGACTTAATGTTTAAAAAAAAAAAGTAAAAGAGGCCGATAATTAATTTAATTGGTTCTCGTCACAATCCTGCCTCCTAATGTAATGAATGGATTCCTGTGGATAGCCTTGGCCCCTGTGAGCGGATGAATCTTTGATGGCGTTGTCTGGTGGGATGCTGTGCATGCAGAGCCTCATGCTTGGTTATTTTTGCTGGCATTTTTCTCATCAGTAACACTTGAGCTGTTTCCACAGCAGTGATAGACTGTCGGAGGACTTTGCTGACAGCACTGCAGTGGGGAGTGAGTTTGTATTTCTGTGTGTGCAAGTGTGTGTGCGTGCGGTCATTTGTGTGAAAGAGAGTCAGACAGAGAGACACATAGAGATAGAGGTTTTTGTGAACCTTTTCCTTCAAGAAGAAGAAGAAGAAGAAGAAACTTTAGTATTTCCATTATACTGTACAGATATACAGCAACAATACAAGATTGGAGTGGTTTGACTCAGTGACTTGTATTATTAGAATAATAGAATAATAATCAAACTAATTTATCTTTTTATACAGAGGTCAATTTTAATATTTGTGTTTGGTTTGCTTGGAGCCTGGGAGATGGCGATTCATAAAGGCACTGAATCTCTATCTCGATGGCGTCTCAATGGTCTGACAGAGCTGAGGAAGCAGAGGCTTCTTTTCTCCGTCCCATGTACTCTGTCCCCAGCGTGTCAAATGCAGGCCTGCCGCTGAGATCCTGACTGAACCAGCCTCCAAACGGATATGATCCTTCAGCTTTGACAACCTGGACAAGCTTCTTTTGGACGAAGACTTTGTCAATACTGCTCAGGTTTTTTTTCCCACCTGCTATCAAGAAAAACTGGCAGGCTGACTTTGAGTACAATGCTTTTCTATTCCAGCCTCCAAATAACCCATTTTTATCTCTGCTGTCACTCCACTGAGTCCACAGCTGCTTCACTTTGTTACACCAGAGTAGCAGCCAACTCTGTGTTATCAAGGAAACATGCACTTATTTAGAGCTTCTCGCTGAGATGGCGTTTGGGTATCTAAATCTCATATTTTAGTTTTGACATGTCCTGCCTATAGTTTCCAACCGATAGAAGCAGCTGAGAGTTCATTGAAACACATATTATATATAACTCAATGCAGAATAATTGTATTTACATGTTTCTATATTTTATCTGTCTATTATCTGCCTTTAATGAGCCATTTTCTATATTTTTCTTGAATTCCTGGATTCAGCAGATTATTCGAATGCTGCTCATGCTGTCACATGGATATCACCTAAAGCAGGAGAGTAGCAAACTGCTTGGCGAATTTAAGAGATGAGGGACATCTGAAGGGATTTCACACCCATGTTGGATTGTCCTGTCTGTCAACTGTATTCATAGTTGGAGACGTAAAATGCAAAAGGTTATTTTTAAAATATTTTTAAAATATAATTACCATCTCTACTTGTTTTGAAACACTTCATATAACGTATTCTTTGAAGGAGTGGAGTTGGGGTGGGATCTTACCATTCTAAAATAACACCTGATTGACAGCAAAGAGAGAGCATCTTTAAATGTTGCAGGGGAAAAGGCCAAATGGCTGAATGATGCAGGAAACAGAGGAAACAGATGAACAAAAAGTAAAACTGAATCGTGACAACTGCGCAGGGAAAGTAGCCATGTAGCTGAATGACACATACAAGCAGCCAGTTTATAATGCAGAGCCGCGATGAAGCTAAACCACTATGCCAGGGAATTAGCTGTGAATTCCACTGCATTAAATAGGAATGGCTCCATTGATGCAGGGTAGTAGCCACAGTGGAGCAGGGACCTTCGGCAGAATGCTACTGGGGAGGAGGCCGATGTTTGAGCAGGTACAATGCTTAAGAGAGCAGAAAATTAAAATGAGAAAACAAGGGGAAAATTGACCCTCAGCGTTTCAGATCTTTGAGCTGCCGTGGATTATCACATCGGGAGCATGTCGGTGGAATATACGGAAGATGACCATCTGCCCCAGTGCTGAGGAGAAATGGAAGATTTCTTGTGTCGCTGTAGAGGTGGAACAAATTGAATGACCTGACCTGAATACTGCTAAGCTCATAAAAAGCATATGGAAAAAGCCTTTTTAGAGTAATAGTCAAACCAAGTTTATTCACTGGATCATCACCAGAGGTTAGAAAAGTGGTGATGCAGAATTACGAGAGAATCTGAAGTCTATGTAGTTCATGATGATGGAGCCTAGAATTCCATAATTCTTCCACTTACATATGGTCTGACTTTAGTCTGATTACTCTTGGTGATGGTGGAAGGGATAGAATTAAGGAACACAAATAAATCCACTGCACTCTCTTTTCAGAACACTGTGTATTTGTCACTTTTTGTTTGTCCATGTTATATGTTCATTGCGGTGTGCACAGCCCTCTACGGCGGTAAGCAGGTAATAAAACTAATAAAATATGAATAGGCTAGTCTGCCAAGAGGGCAGGTGACGGTCACAATCACTATAAGAATAAAATTGCATAGAACTCTAACAGTGACTGACGTTATGTACGTTGTCACTGTTGAGCACGAATGCAGACAAGGTATAGGATTACTCTAATGATGATGATGATGATGATGATGATGGTAACTGCTTCTTGCACTGCTGGACTCTAGATGTTTCCAAACTCTCTTAACATACATGTATCACTGAAACAGGAAGCCCGATGCGGTGTTCACGATCAGGAAAAAGGGAAGGAAAGCACTGAGAAATTCGTTTTAGTAGTATTTATCTTTCTGAAAGGATATACTCTGGGCATACTCTGGAAAAACCATGAATTAAAACGAGATAGGGCAGCATGGTGGCGCAGTGGGTTGCGCTGTTGCCACACAGCAAGACGGTTCCAATTCCTATCTCAGTGAAGCTTGTATGTTCTCCCTGTGTCTGCATGGGTTGTCTTCGGGTATTCCTGCATCCCCCCACTCCCAAAAACCTGCAATTTAGGTGAATTGTTTACGCAAAATTGTTCGTAGGTGTGTGTGTGTGTATGTGAATGGGATAGGCTTCAGTAAACTCGCGAGCCGAATTTTGGAGAAGTGGTTAAGAAGATGAATGAATGAATATAATGAGATTAAAAGCCACTTATCAAGTTATTACTGCAAAGATGGGAATTGGCATTACTGTATTGGAATGTAAATTGTGGGCCTCATGGGAATATGTAGGGGTCAAGCGTCGGTGACAGCATGTGGACTTGTGGAGCACAAACAGGAACTTCAAAAGAGCATTATGAAGATTTCAGTCCTGGGTTGACCATGTAAGGCAAATGTTAGATTGAGAAATGTAAATCACTGCTAATGTAATGTTTCTGATTAAAACAAGATTCTTCCCATAGCTAAGGTTAAGGTCAGCCATGATAAGCATCTAATTTGATTAATCTATGGGGGATGCACAGAGAAAAGTCCGTCTCTGTAATCTCGAAAGCTCTTGAAATTTACAAACGCTTCGGTCTAAGGGGAGAGTCGACTTAGCCTGAACCAGATGTATGTCTTTGCCTTTGAGTTTTTGATCTCAATCAAGTTGAGATAATTATTGTGAGAGGATTATGGGGCCTGCCTGGCAGCGCCACACTGATGGGAGGCGCCGACAAATGGTGCGATGCCTCTATGGAGCACACTGCGTGCTAAGGGAGGAGGCTGGATTGAGGCAGGGTGGCGAGGTTTATGGACAGTGAGGCTAAAACATTATTTAGTGTCTGGAGCTGAGAATCAATAGTTTCGACCGATCTCACCCATTAATGCGTGGCGAACTAAAGTGGAAGAGCGACAGGGACTGCAGGTGGAGCTGAAATCTCCAAAATGGTTGGAATTGCAGGACAAGCCTGTATGGTAGATGCTAATGAGGGCTCCCGCCTTCTTTTTGCTGTGGTGTGTTTCCTGGTTTACTTATGACTGTGATGCAACTCTCCTGGCACGGCCTCCAGCTCCTGTAATGACGGGTGTGCCAGTGAGGAGGCTGGTGTATTGCTGCGTGCGATGAGGCTGGCCAGCATGTGAAGCTGAGACAGGCAGAGAGCTGCGGCTAG
>NW_027181070.1:0-16877 GCF_040956055.1 Brachionichthys hirsutus
TAGCGAGATTCCTCACGTACTTTGTTAAAAGTTTGATCATTATAAACCCATAATACGTCGATCATAGTGTTCGAGAGCTACACCTGCAGTTCTCCTACCAGTAGAGGGCACCAGGCACCTGTGGAGATGAGCTCCATTACAGATTTGTTTAGAAAAAGGTAAAATAAATTTAGCTTGATTGGGGGAAGCTGAGCTGCTTTGACAGACATTTGTGATTAATCATTTTAAAAAAGGAATATACTTTTTTTTAAAGCTTTGGACATGAACCAGGCTATAAGAGCCAATGTTAATAAAAATGGCGTTAATTAATTTCCAAACACTTCTTGCCCAAATTTGAGAAGCATTAATCACAGTCCCTTTTCCTCTCTCACATCCTGCCGTCAGATTTAATCAAATTCTCTCTAGATCCCTTCACAACAATTATTCAAACACTGCTATTAATTTTTATTTGTGTGCCTTTGGAACCAATCAGATTATTTACAGTCAGTTGTACAGTAACTGGCTTTGTGTATGTATAATCCTTCACACACACACACACACGCACGCACACACACACGCACACACAGGTAAAACCCCTGCTGTCAGGCGTAAAAGAGCTGCTATTAATCTTTACTGCTCTCCCTCCCTATGCCTCTCTCTCTCTCTCTCTCTCTCGGAGAAGGTGCAGAGGTTAGCGTATCACTATCTTAATGGTTTGAACATACACTGGAGGCTCTAAATGCTGTGGCGGTGGGTCTTTAAGGTGGCCTGTTGTGGGGGGGGGGGTCACCGCGGTGCCGAATCGCTCTTTTCTCACACGTCATGGGAACAGGTGAGACATGGGTGTTTACGCGCCCTCTCTGACCTCCACGCCGCCTCGTCTCCTCTTCTTTGCTAGGCCAGCGTGCAGGTGCTTGTTAGAGGGGGGTCCCAAGGGGAGACTGAGGGGGGGGGGGCAAACGGTATCATAAAGAAAGGACAGAAGGCGCTGAAGGAGAAGAGATGAAAGCTTGCATTACGAGACTCCCAGAGGGAGGGACGCGCCGGGAAACAGGAAGACGTTCCCAAACTGCGTCCACGTTTTTAAGATGGCTTGAGACGTCTTTTAGATTCTTGTTTTTTCTTGCTCTTCTTTCCTTTTTCATCCAATGATACGACTCCTGCTCTCTATTTTTGCATGTTTACTACACAAAAAAGCAGGTTACTGGGAGGTTGAGGCACAACAATAACCTGAATAGCAACGCTCCTATTCAGTGGAACGCTGTCATGGAGTTCTTTCTGGAAGCGAGACGCCAGGTGTCCAATTTTATGCAGAAATCTACTTTGAATTTAATCGCTGATTACTTCATTAATCTTTAAATTGGAAGCTAGATTGGCCACTCGCATGCAGTAACACAAGAAACACACACAAGAGACAAACCAACTACCGCAGCAACAGGAGTAACGGCGACACGCGGTTTAATAAACACCCCAGAAGGACTTTAGTGCAGCCAAGGATCACACCAAGCAGCCGAATGCACCGGAGCAGTTATTAAATAAAAGCAGGGCATTAAGCGAAGCACTAAATAAAACCGCCAATGCACAGATAACGTAAATGAACTCGCTGCTCTGATTGGACAGGAGCTTTAGGTGCTATTTTATTAGCTTCACCCAACACTGAAGCAAGAGCCGTGCCCGCCACTCACACACGTTCGTCCAATCCTGGTAATGGAACAACAACACATGAAGTACTTTCAGTGGTAAACAGCTCCTTTTCTCCCCACTTATGAATATATGACGATTCCCGCAAAGAGCCGACAGTGTCCTCGTTACTTTGCACTCTGTTTGTTCTCAAGCAGCTTTAAGTGTGCTAAGTGATCACGGCCTGAAGGAACGCTGACAGACGGAGTGAGAAGAATGTATGCTGCAACCAATAACGGGGTTTCCTTCCGCCTTTTTGGATTCATAGGACCGTTATTTGCTCTTTAGTCCAACAAACATTAAATTCATGCAAACGCAGGACAAACAGAAGAAGATTAGTCTGATCTACTGACTTTAGGTTTATCCTATTGAGCTAAAGAAAAAGCTGAAGGGGAATAGTTTGTAAAAGCTGTTCTAATGTGCCGTTTATGATATTATTGTAAATGTGCAATTATGTTACAGCTAGACATGCAAAAATATTGACGTTTTTCAAATCATATCAATCTCTCCATTTCTATCCGTCTCTATATAATCCTGCTTTACCTCTATTCCTCTCTAATTATCTCTCTATTACTATCTTTCCCTCTTCACCTCTATATTTACTTGATCTCTTAATCTCTCTTTACCTCCCAGTCTATTGCTATTTATCTCTAAATCTTTCCATCTCTCGATCCCTCAGTCTCGTGCTATCCTATACCAATAACTTGAGCGTTACAATGTGAATTAAGAACTTATTAAAGTGTCAAAATGGTGAGAAAGAAAAGAGCAGGAAAAAGGAAGCCAGGAAAAGAGCGCCAGGGGTTAGTCTTCTGTGGGTTTTCAATTGAATTTGAAGGTCAGGAATGACTTAAGACACTCTTGTCGGAACAGAGTCAAACGAGAAACTCGCTTTAAAACCCCAACTTATCGCCGACCGACACACTCCCTTTGCATAAATTCCTTACGAGAGGGTTTGTAATATTCACGCTACTTTAGCAGACGTACGTGTCAAGCCGCTGCGACAATTCAGTGTGTCCTCTGCCACGCTGAAATGACCGAAAGGCTGTGTTTAATGGAAGCTACCCCTATGGCCTCCTGCAGCATGGCGATAGGCTGCTGGAGGGAGTGTGTCATCTGCATACGTTTAATATTCATGGGCGCCAGACACACAAGAGGTGAGGCGTCGGCCGTTCTCCCTGCTGCACGGGCGAGACGTCGAGGGAGGGAGCGAGGCAGAGTTTAATCTACTGAAACGAACAGCCATTATGAGCGTTGGCGACAAAGAAATAATAGCCTTTCTGGGGGGGGGCGCGAAGCCGTGACCTGTAGCTGGCATGTATGAGCAATGCTAAAAACAGCACGCCGCCGCTGCGCCGCTTCGCTTTGCACACGCGGCGTTATCGTCGTAAACCTGACTCGACCGTTTGCACGTGTCCAAATAAGCGAATTTACTAATAAAAGTATAGGAGCCTCCTCATCGCATCTGCTGCTGCCATTAAGGGACTGCTTTATGCTTTAATCATGAGCCATTATCAGACGCCTCGCTTTGGAAGTGGATCTCAAGTGGACACACACCCACACACACACACACACACACAAAGATCCAGATGCAGGGAGGGAGGGTGAAGAAGAAATGAAGTCTTCTGCTTCCTCTTGATGCTTTTCTAGGTGAAATCAAGTGACTTTTTCCATTACTGAAGCGTCATCTGAGGGAAGTAAATGAAGCATCGCCGCCGGAGCAATTAATATATTTATCACTCATAAAACCTATGCAGACGTCTTTAAGTGTGTGTGTGTGTGTGTGTGTGTTCTGCTGTTTCACATGAACATCTGCTGCAAATTGCAAATGCACCAAACAAACGTGTCATTAAAAGGTGTTAAAAAGAGACGCGTGTCTTTTACATCACATTTAACTAACACTTACGACGCGTGGGCGCGTTGAACGTTCCACTGGAACCGCAAGCTCTTTAATTTGGCTCAACAGCTGAAATGTTTTAATTATGTGTCAATCATGTCTTCATGCACCATGTTTAGATTTATATCAGATGTTATTATTTATTTTTAATTACTGTCAGAGCCATGAGAAGTTGAAGTTTAATGATTTTTTCCGGAACATTTTAAGTTTAAGGCAAAAGAGAACGATGTGGTAATTAACTCCGTGAAATCAAACACGGAACGACGTCAGATGCTTTTTTTGTTGTTGTTTCTGTGTTCATACCCAGCGCCGGTCATGGTCTCGGTGTTGCTGACAGACAGACTGACCACCTCCGTCACGTCGAACCTGCCGATGGCCAGCGGGCTTCGTTCGCTCTCGTAGTAGCTGAGGAAGCCGCCTTCCAGCGTGCACCAGCGGCGGGTTATTTCTGAAAGAAACACAGGTACGTTCTCAAACTTTTTTTACTTCCACTTTTTTTTTTTTTTAACTCGTGGACGTAAAGTCAACTCAGGTGAAACGCATTGCGTGATTTTAGGCTGCGTAAATCAAACTGATCCGACACAAGACGGGATGCAATCCCCAATCTACGACATTCTAAATCTTTGCTTGTGATAAATCAGAATCTAAAAACAAGCCTTACAGAACAGCACCCCCGGCGGCCACAAGGAGAAACAGCAATATAATGACGACTGCTTTATATTTGGGTGAAAACATTAAATCATGTGGAGGCTACCACTAATACCAGACAAAGCATGGCAGCAGCAGCAAAAAAAAAAAAGCAAAGAGCGTTAAACTCTACAAAAGTTCACAGTTGTTGTTCTTATTGAGCAAACGTTTTGCTGGAACAAAATATTATTTTCTTCTTTTAAAATGCTGCCTAGTCCCAATAAGCAACGTGCAATTCTCAGTAAATGTACTGAGATTAGCTAGATGACCCTTTAAGAATATGGCATATATTGAAGCGTTTTGTAAACTGATCTGATGCTAATTAAAACCATTTATATCTTTCTTTCCTTATGCGCCCCTAATCCTTCAATGTGTCTGGTGCCGCTATGGGATTACTAGAGTAGAGTCGTACATTTTACATTTTCCATAGTGATAAATTGGCTATTGTTTGCAGAGTCAGAAAAATAAATTAATAATTAGAGTCTGTTAGCGATTGGTGTGTGAACAATTAGCACCACTCCAGCCCTAATCAACACAGCTAATGACTCTCCGCAAACCGAGATGGCACTGCGGAGAAATCGTTTAAAAGTTTGCAGATGAAGACACGGCAACTCATTCAGCTTCCCCACAGTGACGTCGGCCTCCCCGCTTTTTGCTGAGAAATGAAATGCCAAGTTGTGTTTTATTCAAAAGCAAACCACGGAGAGTTCAGACCACCCGAAGGTCAGGATTTCAAGCCGATCTCTCAAAATCCAAACAAAAAAAAATAACCAAATTCGGAAAAACAGATTAATTGGAAAGACTTAAAACAAAAGAACAAGCCTTGAACCAAAGGAATCTAAGGACAGGATGTTCCCTTCTTGCAACCTCCCTACTTCCGGGATTGATTGGTCCATTTCTGTGTCCGTTAGAGGACAAGTCCACGAAAGCAAACACGGCAAATGAAAAGACTCGAGCTACTTCCGAGCGACAGATTTTAACGACCAAACACGATCTCAGTTGGAAAGCACACAACGGCGTCTCTCGTGATTGTCTAACTGTGCGATTTACATAGCCAATGAGCATGAAGTTCATAAGAACGTACCTAATTTTGGATTTTCAAAGTCATCGTGCCATCTGCTTTTTTTTTTTTTTTGGTTCCGCAACAAACACACACAAACAGCACCCCCCCCCCGCCCCCGTCGCTCGCTGACTCCAAAGTTCCCACTGTATTCATCTCATGAATATGCTAATTGTGCATTCCTCTGCCAACTGCGTGTGATGTTTTTGAAGGAACAGATATAGTTCCAATAAAGAAAAAAAAGGAAGTGTCTACAACTGACTGTTAAAAGAAAAAGGATGTGTTAAGCATTGGAGAGGAGGATGTCAGTTTTGCTCTATTCACCCTTGCTCTATCTCTTCGTATGGTTCTTTCTGTGTCTCTCTCTCTCTCTCACACACACACACACAAAAAGAACGAACTTGGACACTATTCTGCTCACAGATGTGAAACTGCAGAAGGCCTTATATCTTGTCACCTACTTTGGCATTTAAAAAAAATACTGTTCCTCTGACCCCACTTTATTTCAAAACAAAATCCGTCAGCTGGAAGGAAAAAAAAAATTGCAACTGTGCATGCTAGAAGGACGCCTGTGTGTCAGGGAAAGCGAGCGCGACGGACTCTGGTATTTAAAATCATTACCAATCCAATCTATCCGACAGGACGCACGGTCGTCTTGGCGACAGAAAAAAAAACAATTTGTAATGTGCTTCACTCCATTGAAAATGTGTCTCTGGATTGCTAAAGCTGCGTAGGAAATGTCATGTCCATCATTAGCCGCCAGAGAGTCATTAAGTTAATGCTTTTTGCTTTATTTTCCTGTAAATGTCCCTCCCTTCTCTCCGTCCTTCCTCTAAATAGGGCAATAACCGAATGGGCTTCATTTGTACAGTCTGAAAGGCTCACGCAATCATCTTCTTAAGGGCCACACTTGATTTCCTAACCAGAATCAATCGCTATCATGGGCTGCTGCAAAGCTGTGACGCCATTGATTATCTCGACATGTTGATTTATACTTGTTGCTATGGTTACGGGGGTTACTGGAGAGCTTTTGCCGGCGACTGACTTGGATAAAGCTTCCTAAGTGGAGTCGCTTAATAAATAAACACATGATCCCACTTTTGATGGTTTGTCCTTTACTTGAAGTTTGGATTGGTCGACCTTTGACCCAAAGCGAAAATATCTCTATCAGATGGATCGTGAAGTGACTTTGTTCAAACGTTCTTGGACCCCAGAGGATGAACCGAGAGACTTCGGTGAACCCTTGGACTTGACATTTCTGGTAAACACAATATCTCAACAACTGCAGGGCGGATTGGCGTGAAACAAAACCTTGACTGAACTCATTATAAGAAGTAGACGTACAGTTTAACGGGGTCGCAGGAGACACGGCTTCATTTTGAGGTTTCGCCATTATGAAATGGTTGGAAGCCTCTTGTCAAGGGTATGAAAAATCCCAAAGGGTATAGAACTTGAAATACGCAAATGAGAGAAATCAGAAGTCCTAATCAGAAATATTAATAGACATCAATTGGATGTTGGTACTTCCGGCACCCAGATACGGTCTCCTTGAACAGGCGATGTCTGACAAATTCTTCTATCAACGGTCCAAAAAATAAATGATGAAAAATGTAAAGAGGACATTTAAAATCCCACTGCGAGTCCTGGAAGCACATTCCTACGGGATTCTGGTTCCAGACGTTGGGGGGACAAATCAACGGTGAAGACAAGACCAACCTTATTCTGAGGAATGACCTTAATTAGGGCCAACGACCTTTGAGACCTTTACATGATGGGGAAAGAAACGTTCGACAGGATATAGAATCTTCAGAGACTCCAAACATAATTAAAGACTCTGTTATATATTTTGGAGTTTCTGGAGTACGAGAGAATATCCAGGATTTGGTAAACGGAGGAGACGCAAAAGAGCCGATGACGACTGGAATTACATATTTTTTTCACAGCCAAAGAAATCATTCAAATGAGACAGAAAAGGTTGCACTCGGCTGAATACAAATATTGTTCAGCCGTGTTGGAATTTGTGGCACGAGCTGCTTCCCAATACAGCGGTGAATGTCTTTGAAATCCCCTCGAGATCCTCTACCAGGAAACCGGCTCCATCGAACGCGTCTTTCTCCGTTCTTTGTTTGTGGTTCAGCACTTCCTGAGCAGGCGGGATACAACTGGCTACACAAGCATCAGCGCAATGGGCCGAACAATAGCGCTTGATTTACAATCAAGCAGCTGCGTCCACTGCCAGCTGTTCCACCCCCCCCCCCCCCGCGACGGCAGCGGCCCGGTGGCCCAGCCGTTCTCCACGGGGGGGAGGTCCACAAGCAGCCGTCAGAGACAACGCTAGCGGAAGCCAACATGCCTCCACCAGCTAAATCGAGCCAATTAGCTAATAGGCCAAAGCGTTCCCCATCTAGCATTTTCCAGATGAGATGTGGGATGTGGGATCTCTCTCTCTCTCTCTCCTTTTCAGACCCCCCCCCCCCCCCCACCCCCCACAGCAATTTGCTAAATGCTCCGTTTGGAAGGCAAGCTTGATGTCATCAGCGTGGCAGCAGAACAGTGTTGTTGTTCGTGCCCTCAGCGGGCCGCGCTGTAGAAGAACGCGCTCGCTGAAAGGTTCCGACTGCGATTGCGTCCAGCTTTATTTTGAACTGCAGACTGGTAAAATGTCCACTGAAACTTTTTATCAACAGCGCACAGACATTCATTTCAATATGCATCACAAAGAAGAACTAAAATATCTGTGATGAAGACATCTGCTGGACAACCTGTCCGGGGGGGGGGGGGGGGGGGGGGGGGGCTGGATATGGGAATGGCGAAACTGAAGGGAACGATCCGTCTGTGCCAGGATTCCCGCCCACTTCATTTCAGCGGGAAAAGGACAGATAAGTGTGAAAAGAGAAACGAGAACACTAACACTATCTATCTATTTTCTGGTCTGAGCAGCAGCAGCGCTCAATTAGAGAAGCATAGACGCAGTACTAGGAGTAAATATTTCCAAAAAGCATAATATATGTTAGGACAAATAGTTGAAATCGGCTTTATGTACTCCGCATAAAATATAAAAGTGAATGAATTAAATGTGACTGCTGTGCAATTCCAATCGTTTGAAAACTATTTGTATCATAATCCGTGGAGAGTATTTGGTTTATTATCAAAGAATGTGACTCCAGCTTTGTAGCAATTTAATATTCACACAGAATTGTGTCCACATTAAAATGCTAACACAACTCTATTTCAGTCTCTTATCTCTTCTTCCTCTTCCCTCCACAAACACACAAAAGGATCTACACCCCTTTAAAGATGGAGGGAGCTTCAGTCACTCTTCGGTCCATTTGGAGGCGGGGGGGGGTCCTTTATTTACGCTAGAATGAGCTGCAGGAACCCGCCATGCAGTGCACTGGCGCATCGCCCACCCAGGACGCCTCTCAGTCAAGGCCGTCACAATAAAGTCACGTTAAAATTAGCTTCCACCAATCGAAGCACGGAAGCCCATCGAGGTCGGCGGCGGAATGAAATAAAGGCAAACCTAAAGGCGCTGCTTTTATTCAGCCCCGAGCACAGCCTATGAATTATTAAGAACCTGAGTGTATCTATAGGCCATCAAACCATTAGCCGGCCTCCTGGAGTACGTTCAAAAATACCTCACGCTTGCAAAGTAGTGACGGAACTTCCTCGTGATTGAAGAAGTTGCAATGCGTGGAGTTCTAAACGCAGGGCGCCCTTGACTTTATTTAACAGCTGTGGCCGTGAATAAAGCGCCACAACAAGTAGAAGAGACAGTACAGGAAGTAAAAGACCTGAAGCGTCAGAGTATCACAACAACACGGCTAAAAAGGAGCCATCAATGAGTCAGAGACTTACTGACAGCATTTACTCTCATTTTCTAGTTGAACTCGACTTAAAACGGTTTCCACACATAACCTCGTCCATCTCATTTTGAAAACAAAACTTATTTAAAGTCTTCCTGAGGTGCTCACCGTCTTCCAATAACTCCGAAATTACTTCAGCGACTACAACATCGTAACCGCCGGAAAACGCAGTGGAACTACCTTTGAGCAAATTAAATGAAAATGAATCCCATTCGTTCGGATAATGAGAATTTCAACACCCAGCGGTAGGAAATCTCCACCGAGGAGCCGGGCGATGGGAATGGAGACGGATGTCTTGCCTACGACTTCAGGAGATTCAGCTCGTTCAAGCCGCCCCCCCCCCCCCAACCGGGAAACCTACTTTCCTCCCCATTTCTCCTCCGACACCACCGCATTCCCAAATAACCTGCTTCCCCAGGGGCGGCAAGCCGAAGCCGGCTCCTTCTCCTAATTATCCGTGGGCGCCAGGAAACGCTCCAGCTGCTTGGAGAAGCGGGACCACGGCGGAGCAGGAGGTTCAGCAGCGGCAAAGGAGGTCGGGGTTTGAGACGCAGCGTGATTAAAAAAAGTTTGAAACTGCCTTGCAAGACAAAAGGAGGAGGAGGAGGAGTCAAAAGTTTTGAAGGAAGCATCTCTCGGTTAGTGAAGACGCGGCAAAAATTATTTATATTTCCTTTCATGTCAGAAATTGAAAAAGGAATTCATCCTTCCCCTCCGTAGAACGTTCCCCCACAAGGGTCTACTGAGTGCAGGCTTTCTGCCGGACTAGTATTCCCAGGGAGCCAATCCAGAACACATCTGAGAGATGGATTCATTGATCGTTTTGACTGGACTGTTTGGTGTGCGGATTAAACGATTTGACAGCTGACAGGCTGACGCTGATTGATCGATCAGCCCTTAACTGGTGCGGACCTCTGACAGACACACCAGTTGAGATCGCTTACAAAATGGACTGGTGGGATTGATTGGGCTTTGCGCCGAAAGGTTTGAATAACGACGTTTACACCCACCGTCTCTTCCACGGCGGTCCGGCGGCGTCTTAACGGGGCCGGAGGAGATGTAGAGGAAGCCATCCATGAAGAGGGAAGCGTCGGACAGGGAAGAGTTCTCCGACCACGGCTCCAGGCGGGGGAAATCTAAAAGGAGGAGAAAGAAAGGGGTGCGCTGAAATAAAGCAGATTCTTCCTTTCCATTTCCAAAGATTTCTTATTTGATTTAAGAGCTCTCCATATTCCAGTTTATTGTTCTCAAAACTTAAATTCTGAGGTCCAATTTTCTGCCGACGCCCCTGAATTTTATCTCAACTACCTCCAGCTTCCTCATCAGTCAAGGAAAAACTAACTTTAATTGAAACCGCTTTTAATTGAAGCGGCATTTTCACCCTTTACTGACCCCAGCGGCGCTTTGTCTGCGGGCCACCGAGAATTACAGTCGATTTAAGGAGACGGCTTCCGTGTGTGTGTGTGTGTGTGTGACCACCCATGATCTAAATCTTTCTAATTACAGTGGATTACTGTGAATAAAATAACATATTACTAAAAAAAAAAAAGAGTTAATATCACATGTAAGCACTTTTTATATTTACTATAGTATTATAAGACGCCTGTGAGGCAATAATTATTTTTAAAACATGCACAACCTCGGGCTGAACGTCTGAGTGTATTGTTTTTACGTTAAACACCTGTAAAATGACTAATTATACCACGAGATGATATAAATTTCAAAGCTGCAACAGATGTCGTCATACTATTTATATTATTCTGTTGCTTGACGGTTAAAGTCATTTTGAAAAATGGTTCAACGAGGCTGAAGCGTCGTTTACGGTCAGATTTAATTCCTGATTTAAACTCAAAAGCTAAATCGATTGCAGAATGATTCATTTATAGAACCCACTCCCACTCACTGCATTTTTAACAGTGGACAACAAATCTGACAGTGTGTGAACTGTTAAGTTTTGATGCTATAACCACTTCTCATGTCTCGCTTGTAATAATTATTAAGCAATGAGACTTAATTATCAAACGCGAGCGTCCCGACAGAGGTATTACAAACAAGGGTAATTAAAACCTCCCATCTTACATGAAACGGGCGTTTTTTTCTGCGATGTGATCACGGTAATGAGTACATTGTATTTTTATTTTTGATGTGGTGCACGAGATGAATGACACAAAGCTTGGGCTACCGAACAGGGCTTGGAATCTAACACAGGAGACCGTGCCTGTCGGCAGCCGCGTCGTAAATACATGGAATCTGACAGGATTTAATCAGCAAGCTGCAGGGACACGAGTCTAAAACACAAACACACACACACACACACAACTTCAACCACTCCAGCTGAAAGAATGTAAATAAGCCAGCGGTGCGATGCGCTATCAGTCGTCAAAAGGGCCTTTGAATCAGTCCCTCTGGGGCCCTAAAGCTGGGCTCTGTTAGCATGGGACTGTTGATGTCTGTGGGGGCGGCGGGTTGAGGAGTCTGGCCTGTGCTGATTGGCTCGGTTCCCAGTGAAGGGAGGTGACATGACAGAGTGCTCAATTAGGCATCTGGTCGCCCACGGCAATGGACGCAAAGTGGTCCAGCACAAGCAGCGGACAGAGGCGGGCGCAACAGACGCACAACTCTAACGATCCCCGTTGGTTTTTAGCACATTTAGTCAACTCGACGATGACAGTCAAAAAGAAACCGACACGTTTAGGATGTTTTAGTTCCAAAACATCAGGGCGTTAATAAGAAATCGGTCAATCTACCCATATTTTGGGTGATTTTACTGGTTATTTCACGTTCAGTTTTTCCAGGAAAGTGTCCATGATGATGTAAACTTAAGGAATTCGCTCAGACATGGAACATGCACTGATTTGCATCTTTATTTTTGAGCCAATCTGCTGCGGATGAGCCAGTGAGCCGGGATTCTTACCCATTTAAAGTTTGAGATCGTCTCAGCCCCAGAACCTCCAATCAGGATCATCAAACAAATGGTTCCATTAGTCTGCTGCTGGCATCCACCAAAGTTTCTGGGTCCGATCCTATTTTGGCTAAAAGCACTTTTTAAAAAAGCCACCAGAACCGAAGAAAATGGCGGATCTTTGCGCCGTTGCAAACAACAGGCTGGAAAATAAAAGTGGGCCTCAGATTTAGAGGTTGTGTACATGTTTGTGTGTGGGTGTGTATGTCTTGCTGTTCATCTTTTATTATCCAGACAGAAAGGCCTCCTGGATAAATTTTTAATGCCGGGATTCGAGGCATCAGGGATGCTCGGGTGGCAACAATAAAACATCTTTGCCTCCAAATCCGCGGTGTGTCATTTAAGAAGAAGTGGAATGATGTCAACAGCAAGAGGCATGCCTGTTAAGCTTGGTTTTACAGAACAATGGCCTCCTGGGTGGAGTAAAGAGCCGCCATGAAACACAATTTACATGTTTACACTGCTCGTGTTTACAGTTTAGGCATTAGATGGTGCTTTTATCCAGAGATTTACAGCCAGAGAGCTAAGCAGGGGGGGGGGGGGGGGGTCGCTGTCCTGCAGCAAGACACTCTAGTTGTCCGGGGCAGAAATCAAACATGCAGCAGAAAAGCCACTATACGTACAATTAGCATGACTTAAAATCTCAGTTTCTGTTTGGAGGAAAGTAGGACAATAGGATCGTACTTTTTACTTGCAGTGATTGCATTCCTAAAATAAGGCACTGCTGCATGGGAGGAGATTTTGCAAAGGAGGTGGGGGACCAAACCTCAATGCCAGATGTCACTAAGGGATCTCAAACGTGGACGCAGTTTCCAAGGCTGGCAAGGTGTTTTTAGGTTTCTAGAAATAAAGAGCTGATTTTCAGTCCCAGCAAGTTCCTGCTTTTAGAAGACACGTCAGTTTTGATTGGCATCGGTTTGGTAGCTAACGTAACGCTATGTGAATGCAGGGCTGATTACAAAGGACAAACACGATCACCACTCAGAAGCAACATTCAGCGTCAACTTGCTCCAACAAAAGGCCTTT
The DNA here is from genome assembly GCF_040956055.1 of Brachionichthys hirsutus. Taxonomy (NCBI): domain Eukaryota; kingdom Metazoa; phylum Chordata; class Actinopteri; order Lophiiformes; family Brachionichthyidae; genus Brachionichthys; species Brachionichthys hirsutus. Next base: position 13,155 of record NW_027181070.1, read on the forward strand.
TCTGCCCCTGTTGTGAGCGTCGGCGCAGGATAGACGGTTTCCTGAAACGGCGACGCGTTTCTGAAATGACCAAATACTTTCAATTCAAAGCTAGATGTGCTGCCAAAAAAAAAAAAAGTCATAGCACTCTGAATTTTCTTTTTTTTCTTTCTCATAATTGGGAGTAATTAAAAAAAATTACGCTGGTACTTAGAAATTAACTATAATTTGAGTCCCTTGGTTTATAGCTAATGGAGTGTAACATCTTAAACGTGATTACGAGTCACCACTAAAGGTCAGGACATTAAAAGCGTCTTTCGATCACACATTTTCCAAACTGAAGGTAGATTAAAATGTGGTGTTTTATTCAGACTACAAATAACATGTTGATATATACGAGCGGATAATCTCCTTATGGACAAAATAAAAACTCTCGATAATAGCTGGAGTTTCTCTGATGGCTTAAATTCATTTCTCTGGACCTCTACACAGATTTTTAGAGTTTAATTTTGGTCTGTATCCTCCCGAGTGTAACGAGCGGGAATACACTGGACATAACAAATGATTTAGGAGCATACAAACACACAAGTAGCCGCTACAGTAGGAGCCGCTGGCGATAAGGGATAGATCCAGCACGGAAGCTGGCCTCAGGAGTTCGTAACCGTGAAGAGACACCGCCTCAGAGAGCTGCCACCGGCGTGTTTTTATGGAATCCGGGATGACAATATGTAAATGAAGGCGCTCCTGAGGTATTTCCAAGGCGCTCTGGGGCGAGCAGGTGTGGGCGGGAGAGCGAGGTCCGGCGAGGCCCACGTGCACGCACTCATGAACACAAGAGAGAAGGCTCTAATGAAGTCGCTCCGCCATGACTAGATGTCCTCGCGCCGGAGCCACAAATGAGCCACAGTGGTGAAAAGAGATGGAGGCAAAGCTCTGGGAGAAGCAGCTTTTTGTTTTTCCTAAACTATATCCGGAGGAAATAGAGGGTGTTCCCGATTTGTCTTTTTTCAAATTAGGCACGTAATTCAGACTGTACGAAGCTGCAGCGGCAAACGGAAGAGATGGTCTAATTTGGGGATTGTTCCAGGTGTGTGATGATTGTTTATTGCCAGCTCGTCCTAGTTTCTCACTGAACCAACGCAGTATAAAGTCTGAAGTATCTTTGTCATGATTTTATTCATTAGAGATTCTGGTTAAAAGCACAAGACCTGAAGCGCACTCCTCTTCAGGTGCATCATGGGATAAAATAACGGCGGGAACACGAAGCACATAGTGTCAGAGCCGGCTTTGTCCTTCTGTTGCATGTGGTCTCACGGACCTTATACGAGACGTTATAAAGCTACAATGCACACATTTGTAAAACATTTTTAACGTTTCGGGAGATTACGAAAGAAAATAAATGAATCGGAACATCGCCAGTCGCTGTCCATCCAATCACCTTCTAGAAGTGGCGCTGGGTTAACATCTCGTGTCATCCCAGGAGTAGCTTCCTCATGGCGGCTGCGTCATATAGTCTCAAATTGTGAAGTGCGTTTGTCCCCGCGGGCAACGTCTCAGCCGTAAATCTGTCACGGTGACATTTGGGTTCATGATGACCTCCCCACCCAGGTGCTTCTTACCCGCAGCAGTTAGTTTAGTTTGGACATCCGTCTCCACAGCATGCTTCTTGTTAGCTTGTAATGCCGAAGTCCCAAAACATCCAGGTACGTAATGACCACATGTTGCCTCTGTGCTACACCGTTCTGATGGACGTACGCACGCGTGTGTAGCTATCTGTCTGTCGGAATGTGGTAATGGCTATCACCACGGCGACCAGGTGACCCTTCCTAGCAATTAGGAGTCCCTAACAGGCTGGGCTCCAGCGAATGTGCACAGACTTAGTGAATATATTATGTAAAATGTCAGTCCCTGAGACAGTGAGCCGACGGCCCCTCTTGCGCCTTTAATCTAACGCATTCCTATCATTAGCCCTGTGTGGAAGCGCACAAACAAAATACACCCCATCCCAGAACGCGGCACATCCGCGCGGTGCCTCCGACACCGGCGACACGAGGTGGGTAATAAAAAGCAGAGTCGGGGTGAGAGTAGAAGACACAAAGGCAAACAGAAGACACAAAGACAAACAGGCAGGGTTTTTTTTCTTAAAATGCTGATTTCAACATTGTGGGTTTTGCTTTATTTATTTCAAATTCATATCAGAAGGGGGGGGGGGGACCACCTTCCAGTGTGATTTTAAAACACGGTGGTATACGGTTGCGTTTTAAAGATGATTGGCCTGCCTTGACAAATTGTGATTATACTAATGATTGGCTTTTAGTGCTGTGAAGTAAAAAAAAGAAAATGATGTTACTCCTTTATTTCTATGTTTTCTATAAGGAGCATCAAATTCAAAGCAGTAAACCTGCGCCCAATGCTAACCGCACGCGTGACGTGCAGGAGGGGTCGCCACACTTTACTTACCCGAGAGCTTGTTCTGGTGCAGGAACTCCATCTGCAGCCTCTGTCCGGCACGCTGGGCCAGGAGATAAGGGGTGGAGACGGTCGGATCCCCGGTGGCGCACATCACATCCGCACCGCTGAACACGAGCATCATAGTCTGCAGCACGTCAGCCAGAACCACAGATGCACACAGCGCCTGCATGCAGAGGAAAAGATGAAGAGTTTCTGTGTATTCTGCCTCTGCACTGTCTGCTACGAGTCACAGAAGGTCTGAGCAGCGTTATAAAATCCTCCAGTAAAGGATGTGGAGGGAAATATTATGAATATAACTTATTAAGAGTGATTTTTAGTGCTTGCAAATCATAAATTAAGTACACCTCCCGGTGCGACAGACTAATAAAAGACCGAATGTTCTTACCGTCACTGCTCCATGTCTGGATAAATACCTTTAACAATTTCACTCCCCAGACAACAGACCCGTAAATATCACCGCAAAAAAAAAAAGCTAATATGGTTTCAGTCCGTTGAGTAGAAAGAAAATCCTGCCGTCTTTCAGCGTTCAGGTCAGGCTGACAGAGGACAAAGAGTTCATAAAGCGGCGGCAGGAAACCACATAAAAATTATAATTAGGTTTTTGCCCGAAAGAGAAGTTAAGGTAAGATCAAACTTTAATATTTCCTATGGGAATCGTTAAATATATAATTCATGTGAAAAGAGGAATGTAGGGAAATGAAAAGGGACAAATGGGACATATTAAAAATAATGAAAATAACCATTTCAGAGACGTGGGAAGACGGGAATGAATAACAATGGGACTGGGGCAAAAAAAAGAAAAATATAGGCAGAGCATGATGTAGGAAATACATGGATACAGAATAAAAAACATGTAGCCGATAAAAAGTTCGAGTGACAATAAGAGTTTATATCGCTAAATACTTCTACATAAACTTTAATATCTCCTCACGGGAAATACCGAAATAGGAAAACAAATACAAAACTTCCTAACGTCTCGGGATACTTTGATTTTCTATATTCTTGTATTTTCAGCATCCACTGGTCAATCTGACTGCAGCTGCCTCGGGCACCTCTGCCCCGGCTTCAGCGTACACCCATTAATCCTTAAACAACATTAAACTCTTGGAAATCATTCCGCCGAATCCCTATGAAACACCTACATGCAGTATTTAAGATCCAGCCGTGTAAGGCGCGCTTCCTTAAAACTTTTAGCCAGTTCCTCAAGGCGAGCCGACTAAAAGAAGCGAGACCGAAGGTCGAGGCGAGTAAAATGTTTTCTTTCTCCAACCG
>NW_027181071.1:0-16797 GCF_040956055.1 Brachionichthys hirsutus
AATGTGTTTTTGGGCATTTGTGTGCATCCATCTCCCTCGTTCCTTGGTCCGAACGGCACCTCTCCTCAAACACACAATCACACACACACACACACACACACACACACACACACACCCTTCTCTTGAGCGGGCTCAAAGCCGTAAAAGCCATTCGGACGCTGCTTTGATGGCCCAACACAAGATTTCCAACACACATAAAGCTACACGTGGGGTAAGACGATAAAAAAAAGACCAGAGCCTGAAAGCATATCCTCCGGCGCGCGTGTGTTGCATTAAGTGTAAGCGAGTCATAAGGCTTCCTGTGACTGCGCCATCCCTTATTATTCCGGCCTTGCAAATTGTTCACCCCAGAAGACACTGACAAAAAGCACAAACTAATAAACAGCAAAGAAAAGCCTGTCTGTCTGTAAGTAAAAGGCTTTATTGGGTAAATCTGATACCAGTTCTTCGCATATTCACGTGTTACTGGTCAGATGTGTATAATTAGTAAAGCATAAGCAACTGTGCAAACAAGGACTGAATTCATTTGAGCTTTTTTTGTTGTTGTTGTATATTTGTGTGGATATTTATCCCCACAAATATTAGTGCAGTGTCTCAAAAATAAGGCCGGTTAAGGAGAACATCTATTTAAAACAACGCATCATAATTAATGATGCATTCCAGTCACCTTTACAATAAAAAATGTCGCTCCAAAATCATGGGGTAGAAGTGAAAGGCAATAATTTGAGTTTTTTATTTAAAAAAAAATACAAAGGTGAAATTGTGTATCTGAAAAAAAAAAAAAAAAGCAGAACAACAAAACCAAAAAGGAAATTGAATTCACTTGAATTAGCTTGAACTCATGCCCTCTGAAGAATGACTTCAGCAGAAGGGTGAAAAAGCCCCGCAAATCGGAGGAAGTCATTGCACTTCCTGATCAGCGAAAACTTTTAGCGAAAGCTGATAATTTTAATGCATAATTCCTGACCGGACCTGATAAGGTTTACCGGTAGTTTAAGTTTAGTTCACCCACAGAAGCCAGATGCAGACAACGTGACGTGCAGAATGTAATGAAAACACAAACGGCTCAAGCTGAAAGCGATCGTCTCGTCCACAGCCACGTTCCCTCTTTGTGGGTCACAGGAGTTGCTGGAGTCAATCCCAACTTGCTATAGGCCAAAGAGTGAGGTACACCTCTGATGTGTCGCCAGCGCATCACGGGGCCACACAGAGACAGACAACCACTCACGCACACACTCGTGCACTACGGACAATTTAGAGTAATCGATTCATTTAAATTGCATGTTTTTGGAGGAACCCCGAGAAAACCCACAAGAACACATGGAGAACATCCAAACTCTGCACAAATGAGATTTAAACCCGGTACCTTCTTATGTGAGGCGACAGCACTACCCACTACGCCACCGTGCCGCCAGGAAAGTAAAGTCTGTAAGGTCAAATTGGCAATTTCACAGTTTCAATTTCAAGTTTAATAGACCAAGTGACTATTCAAGTAAATAATGAATAGGTTCATTTGACAATTTAACAAGCTAATAAAAAAATTATAAAACCCTTAAAAATAAAGCATTTTATTCACAGTTTGTGAAATTGATACACAGTTAAGATTAACTTTTTATTTCTTATTTTGTTTTCACACTTTTTACATGAAATTCCATTCCATTTTCACCCTAGTGCAGGGGCCCCTTGAAACAGCACACACATCATGCATGTATATGCATGGGGGCCCCAGAGCATGTGGAGAGGGCATAGGGTGAAGGCGCCACCATGATCGCGGCACCCGGAGCAAATGGGGGGGGGGGGGGGGGGGGTTGCTCAAGGGCACCTCGGCAGTGCTCTGAGGGTAAAACTAGCCCCTCTCCAGCCACCAGATCAAATGCCTAATTTCTTCTGGACTGGGACTTGAACCGGTGGACTTCTCCGCTTCCCAAACCACTGAGCCTCCTTTCACATTTGGGGCTCATCAGGCTGGTTTTGGTGAACGTAACACAAGTATTTGTGTGTTCTTTTTTTACAGCAGTGGCTTTTTCCTTGGGACTCTTCCGTGGATGCCTTTTTTAGCCAGTCTCTTTTTTATTATGGTCATGAACATCGACCTCAACAGAGTCAAGTGAGGCCTGCAGTTCTTTTGATGTTGTTCTGGGTTCTTTTGTGACCTCTTGGATGAGTCGTCACCCCTAGGACTTTCACCACAGTTCACTGTGTTCACTGGCGACCCAAAGCTCCAGCAATGGTGACGTAACCCCTTTCCAGATCAATAGATGCTGATGACTGTTTCTTCTTTGTTCTTGAAATTCCCACGGATGAGACGCCAGCTCATCGTGGGGCATCACAAAAGAAAAATGAACACACACCTACAGACAATTTACAGTGACGTTTGACCATGTTTTGGAGTTGAGGGGAACCGGAGAACCCAGAGAGAACAGTTCATCTATAATTTAGCAATGACTTCAAAATAAAGGGCAAAGTTTGGATAGCTTCCATAAATAAATGATATCATCATTCAAAAACTGCATTTTGTATTTACGTATTTACCGTAGTCGGGTTATTGTTGTCTAATGTTAACATTTGTTTCATGAACTGAAACACTGAAGTGTGTCAAATACGCGAAAAAGAAGAAATTAAGAAGTGGGCAAATACTTTTTAACAGCGCTGTAAATCTGGTGTACTGTAAAACAATAAGAAGCATGTTCTGTTGCTGCCTAATTCACTTATCACCTGATGGATGCTGATGGGTCACATCGTGAAACAAACACCAGCTTCATCACAGATATATTCAGTGAAGTGTGAAGGTCAAAGTCACAAATGTCTTTTAGCATATTTTTGTTTTGTCATTTTTTGAGACTTGAACAATGACTTGAAGAGTTCAATATGATTCCTTCTGTTTTTACATAGTCATATTTTATGTTTCTCAGACTATTGGTACCGTTACAAAAATAAAGCAGCACAATCGAAAGCAGTATTTAGCATTTGGATTCCAATAAACGTTAGTTTTACCTGCATTGCTCTGACAGCAAAATTGTGCATTAAAAAAACTGCACAATGAAAATATAATTGCAATGTGTTTATTTGTATTTCCACTTGTCATGATTTAAGGGTTTTCATTATCTGTGCTAATCTGTCATTTGTCCTTGATGGAGACAATCCATCCACCTGACAGGTGTAGCACATCAAGATGTTAAGATGATTTTTGTGCAGGTGTACATTAGGATGGTCACATTCAAAATGTTGCCTCTACACAAAGCAATGCTGTCCTCACTACTCTTCAACATGACCTCATGTCCCCTAATCCAGTTGCTCATCAAGTAGCTCATATGGATAGCATTATCTTTGCATGGGTGTGCGCTACAGGCAGCCCTCAGGCCTGCAACATGCATTATCATACTACATGAGGAAATGGTGGTGGATGAATTGAATCGGCCTCAGGGTCTTCAGGTGACCTGAGTGTTTTGTGCGCTAAAGCGATGATGCTCTTTGCTACTGTAAGTGATAACTTTTGCAGTGGCCTTTATTGTCAACATCGCAGCTCAAACACAACTGCACGCTTTTCAGCTGTGTCGCTGATGTCTTCTCCAGTCTTCTTACAAAAAACTTCCTTGCTCTGGGACACGTCCTGCAGCAAATATTAGTTTCCTCTTTCTCCTAACTTTGATTACCTGAACACCTCCTGCACCCGATCCCTCCTGAGGTGGAGCGCTACCAAATCCCCTACCATGTGTGCCTGGAAGATTGTCTTTTACTTTAAGTAAGAAACAAGGCTGTATTGACAGTTTTGTTGAGTTTACATGGATATTGTATCCATCCATTCATTCATCCATCTCCAGATGAGACGATCATCTTATCTACAGCCGCTTTGCCGCCTTGCGGGTCACTTGTGGTGACGGAGCCTATTTATCACCCATTATAAAGTAAAAATGTTCAGGAATGAAAACCCCTGATGTGATTACGCACATCTTTGCATAGGTCTTTTCAAAATTGGATCGGTGTTGTATAGAGCCTGATACGATATGCAGCAGATCTGAGGGAGGTCGAGGCAAATAGAAGAAAATGAAATCCATCTCCTTGTCTTCAATGTTTTTCTCTTTGTTAAGGCTGTGCAAAGACTTAACTAATGCACTGCAGTCGCGGATAATGCAGTATTCACGGTAGCTTTTTAGACGTGACCACAGTCTCCTCAGCACTGATCTCAAAGGCTCTTATGGGAAGAGGCTCATGGCGAGGTTATGCAAATTCATGCCATAGAAACTGCACAAAATCACGGTTTAGATGTTGTTGTGGTTTGGCGTAATGAATGGAAGCAGTAGGTGAGTTCCTATTTTGAGAGCTTTTATTTAACAGTAACAAGTTTCAAAATAAAAAAAACAACAACATCTGAAAGCCTTTTTCACCATACGGCACCCTCAGCAGACTCGCACAAGGGAAGAGCGGTGTCTGTTGTTCATCAAGGACAAACTGCACCACCTGTTACAAGGCTATAGCAGCAAATTAGTGTCCCTTCTCCCCTCGGTCCCTTTCTCTGTCTCTACAGGAAATGAGTGAGTCGTGAAGCATCCAGAGGTCATTACGGACCAAACAATGGCTTTCATTTCTCTCTGCATCAGCCCTCCGGCCTTGCCCTCTTACTTACATGGAGGTTCACCATAATCTGCATCCCTCTTGGTGGACAGCCTGATCAAAAGCATGCCAAAGTAGCGTTGTACATCCATTTAGTCTGTGCGTCCCTCATCGCTCGCTCTGTCTCCACAGAACAAAAGCGTGTTAACCTTGAGTCGCAGAACAGCTTTCTCCCGGCATCTGAGGAGATATTAGGAAGGTGATTAAGTGAGATTGATGTTACTTTAATTCCCTTACAAAGATATTGTCTCCGTCCTGTTGTTTAATGTTCAATCTTCATTACGTGGGGGGGGAGTATGGTTTTTAGCCAAAAGAAGGCCTTGCTTACAAAGGACGCCATCAAGGATGGTGTATTTATGAGTTTAATCAACATGAATTATAACTGAAAGTCTAAAAGAAGGTTGAGTAGAACAACATGTGGGCGGAAAAGAGAATGTTTAGAAATTTGAAGGTAAATCTTCTTGAGTATAGCTTCTTTTGGACTGCAATTTAGTCAGAGGAAATTTAGGAACAGAACGGTGAAATTGTCATTTCCAGATTGCTGTCCTGATTTTCATTTTGCTCATGAATTCCACGGACTTGTGGACTCAGATTTATTTATTTGACCTTGAAAGCCCTCAAAACTCTTTCAAGAGTTAGTATTTCAAAAGAGTGAAGACAAATTAGGAGAAAAAAGTTGCCTTTTCTCAACGAATACAAAACTTAGCTTTTATAGATGGAAAGTTGTCAAAAGACAGCAACCATTTACTTTACCCCCCCAGCAGGTTCAGGGCCCGTTTGAGAGTAGTTGGACAACAAAGTTTGAGAGCTGCAATAAGAATTGACTACAACCTCCCAAATGTGGGATGAACACAGAACGTTACCGATAGGTCCCTTTCTTGAGTAAACCAAAAATGAGTTTTGAAGGGGCACATGTTTGATTTCATTCTTGTGTATTGGATGGATTGTCCTTGAGCAAACCAATGAAACCATACTATTGTCCAGAGGCACTGATACTAAGCTGACCTCGCACACTGACCTCCCGGTGGAGAGTGGCGAACGAGCAAAAATTCATCCTTTGGGTGATCAATACTAGGATAAAAAAAAGGCAATAGATACAGCCAGGGCTACTTGCTCCTGCAGTACAGGGAGGTCAGAACACGAGGTCAGCTGAAGAGCAGCGCCCTCAGAGCTGACAGGGATTCAGTGTTTTGCTCAAAGACACTTCAACAAGCAGCATACAAGATGGAAACAGCCGGGTTCCTACAGAAAAGCTGAGGGCGGAGTCTCGCTCACCAATAGCGCAAACATACTCGTCTCAAAGAAAGAGAACGATTGATTTGATATGAATAGTTTTCACGTAATGAACAAAACATTCATTCAAAAGAAGTTTGAGCAGACATATGTATGAGATGCGTGGTCTTATTTGTGATGGGTACAAAAGGTCACATGAGACTGGAGAAAAGTAGAGACAGAAAAAAAAGTTAACTTTTAAAGACTAAAGAGTTGGACTATATTGTAATATTACAAAAAACAACTGGCAAAAGTTAGTAAATGTAGTCTTTAGTTAAAATATGTCCACCCCTGCTCACAGCCAGCCCCTTCCTGCCTGGCTCCGATATTTTTAAGTGACACTGAGCAGGTTTTCTATGTCTGCCTAATGATTGACTCCAAAAAAAAAGATGGTCTGTCAATGCAGCAAACAGCGCATGAACATGAAAGGGGTCCTGCCGTGGCATGCCAACATTCTGCCGCTGTATCTATAAGAAGTTCTGTTTGTCTCCGTGTGTGGGGGTGGGCTTTTGTGCATAAATACACATGTGATCAATTGACTGTGGCCTCCATACAAGCCGGATTATAGCAGCAACAGAAACAGTCCTTTTAATCTCGATGCATCTTTTGCGTCTCGGTCTGATGTTGCACGACACAAAGACAGGTCAGGCTGGACTCGGCTCGAGGGGGCAGAAAAAACAACTGGGATCTGCTCTTCCTATCTCGCAGTGAGGTTTCAAGGTCTGCTTTGGCAAACAATTAGACTACTCGTCATAAAATCAAACCTGAAAGTCGATGCTCTCTCATAGAGATATATTTGAGCGTGCTCCTCAGTGGCACTGTGCCGGTGAGAAAGTCACCTGACTCCCTAAAAAAGTTCAAGTTATCTCATTTTCCTAGATCCTGTTTGTTTCTTCTTTCTCTAGTTATCTTTTCCTGTCACATCTGTGGTCCACATCGTTGAGAATAGCTCAAGTCTAAATCTTAAATTCCTAACAAGCCTACAATATCGAGCGGCTTAGTGTTGCACACTAATCAAGCTCATCCTCCTGAGTTCACAGATTCATCAGCATAGCAAGGGGATGCGGAGGAGCAAAAAAAAAGGTACAGAAGGAGAATATAGCAGGAGTAGAAAGAAAAGGGAGAAAGAGGGACAGCGGAGGTAGAGAAGAAGCGATGAATGCGGCCCCTGTTTCTTCCCACTGTCTCAAACAAGGCCTGAGTAAACAGGAAGTACAGCTGTGCTCCCTTGTTTCTGCGATTCCATCTTTTCACACTCTTTCTCTCGACTCCTCTCAAAAACACATTCCTATTTTCCTCGGAGCGCAGTTTACATTTTTCTGCGAGCATTTGACAGAAGTTGATGAGAAAAGAAAAGGGAGAAAACGGTGACATGGCTAAACACAATTTGACAAACGTCGCGTAGAAAGTCCCTCTTGCCTTCTTGTCATGCCACGAAGAGTCATGATAGTTGGCATTCTGGACACGCAGTCCCCCTCAGTGGGCCCTAATCCCCCTATTTCTTTAAGAGAGAGCGGGAGTAGAGCAGAGGAGAAAGGAGGCATTGTGGCTCGAGACAGTGCAGTAAAAAGAGGAGCGTACAGTACCAAATTGAGGTCGCAGCAAGACAATGGCTGCCCTTCACTGGCTCATTCACACACGGTCTCCACACAGCTCTATCAAACGGCTCTTTCTTTTCTTCTTCCCCTCCTCTGTTCTGTTCTTTCTCTTTCTTTCTCTCACGTCTGCCTTTCTTCTCATCACAGAGGGATGCGGGATAATGAAACCGCGGCTCAACCAGGCTGTTCTGGGGCCCGTTTCAGAGAACAAGAGCTCTCTCGTGCTCTTCTCAATGGGCAGCTTCTCATTTTCTCTGCTCTACGTCTTCCAGAAACTGCAGAAACAGCTTCTGTTTGGGGAGGGAGAATTTATAGTTCAACAGGGCGTGGTTTTCTTAGGAACAGGCCTGTATAGCATGATTTTTAGCAACTGTTGTTGTGATGCTTCCGTTCTATGCAGTTCTCTAGAGCGACACTTATTAGAAGCTGCATCATTCATTTGTCATCTGCATGTTGTCCAAGGATTGTTAACCAGTACAGGATAGGCAAATACATGTTGTACATTCCTCCAATGGCCAGCACACACACACACAAACACACACATGCACAAAATAAGTAGTTATTGAAAGTTGGGGGTACATTTTTGAATCCGTAAATGGGGATTTCAATGTTAAAATGTAATGTGTTTGACTGACTCCATTCTGGAGTCGACCCAGATGAAATTAGGTGGTAAGATAGAGATCCTCACCCGACATGACTGTGTCAAATTCATTGGTCAATAATCAAACAAGATATTGAGAAACACATTTTGAAGCTCCATTGACTGCAATGTTTAATGAAAATTTCAAAGTAATCCATAATCCAGGATCACTTCTAGATTGTCACCAAAATGTAATAATCTATTCCTGGTAAGATTCCCAACAGTTTCTGAAAATTTCATCCAGATCCAGGCCCTTGTTGGACCTTTTGCCTTCACTCTGAGGTTCATCTCATCCCAAACCATCTCGGTTGGGTTTAGGTCAGATGACTGTGGTCGCCAGGTGATCGGACGTAGCCGATCACCATGGGAACCATGCATATATAGAGACCAAAGACACCACAGGTGGAACCAAAGAATTCAAATTTGAACTCATCAGACCTTCCTTTGCAGCTGTTTAACCGTGACGACTTGATTCGTTCAGTCTCTTCTGAACAGTTGATGTAGAGATGTGTCTGCTACTAGAACTCAGTGTGCTATTTATCTGTGCTCTAATCTGAGGTGCTGTTAACTTGTGGTTTCTGAGGCTGGTGATTTGGAAGAACTTATTCTCAGCAGCAAAGGTTACCCTTGGCCTTCTGCTACAGCGGCGGCCCTCATGTGAGCCAGTTTCGTCCTCTAGGTGGGTTTTTACGACTGCATTTGGGGACACTTTCAAAGTTTTTGCATTTTTCCAGCCTGGCTGACTTTCAGTCCTACAATCACGGTGGACTGTTTTTTCTCTTTACTGAGCTGATTGGTTCTTGTCACAGTCTGTATTCTAACAGTCCTCGAATAGGTCAGTCAACTTGTGTAACCAACCTGAGTTCTGCACAACACAACGGATGGTTCCAACTCCGTTCAGATGGAAAGAAAATCCACAGATTAACTTTGACAAGACTCAAACCATTTCAGGTGACGACCTTATGAAGCCCATTGAAGTAATAAAACATAAATAAAAACCACTGAATGAGAAGGTGTGTCCAAGCTTTTGACTGGTGATGTACATTGAATTTATTTTAGCAATGTATGTGCACACACCTATTCAGACCAGCCGCTATGAAAAACAGCATCCTTCTAACATAGTGCTAGCTCTAATTTTTTTTTTTTTTTTTTACACAAAAGACTCATTCACTGAGTCACACGTAATGTGGACCGCTAATTGAGGAGAAAAGACCATGAACAGCAAAGCGTGTTCCCTTTCTGCAAATTAATGGCTCTGTTGAATTCACTATTTCCCCTCACAGACAAAAATCTACGAATGCTTCTACATAGAATCAATACACGAAGAGGGTAAAAGCACCTTCAGGCTACTTGGGTCCCAAAGACTGAGAATCCACAAACCTAATTTGGCTTGGCAAACCTAATTTTTCCAAATTGATCAAATATAGAAGTTACTGGATGCCTTTAACCAATTTATTGCGAGACAAGAGGGAAACAGGGATTAGCATTGTTTTTCAAACCACAGAAAAATTGTTGTCTCCCAACATGATTTAGGGAGAAGAACATCAGTTGCCCACAGGGATGAGCGCATGATGGTGTTCAGGTGACCATTATATCTCCGCCGGAAAAGATTGCTCTGACGTTTGTTTTGATGATCGATTGAAGCCAGTCGCATCTCATACAACAGTAAACCCAGTCAAACCAACACAAACACAAAGTCACAAAGCAACTTTCATGTGTCACGTCTGGAGAAAATTGGGGTGGAAAATACATTATAATAGACCCCAGAGTGTATGAATAGATATCATAGTTGACTGCTACAAGGGGAGAGCCTGGATCAGTCCACAAGACTGGGTTCAAAGGTTTCACCTTTTTGGATACTTGCCATCCCTTGATATTCAAGGAGATTGAATATAAACTGAATATTGTAATTTAACTTAACATTGGATTAGCACAGGGCGGCAAGGTGACATAGTGGGTAGTGCTGTCACCTCACAGCAAGAGGGTACCGGGTTCGAATCCTATCTGTTTGCATGTTCTACCCACGTCTGCATGGGTTTTCGGCGCTTTCCTCCCGCCTCCAAGCAGACAAAAACAAAATGTATAAAACTATAAATGCTGATGGCAGTGAAATGGGCATCAGTGTTGAGGGCCACAGGTCCAGGTTCTGCAGCACCACGGACAGAAGGACCTGCAGACAGAGACAGAAAAAGGAACAGACAGATGGGGAGAGAGCACAAGACTACATGGAAGAGAGTGGGATTACTGGCCTATGACAGCATATTGATTATTGTATTAAGTTAAAATGTAGTGTCTTGTAGTTAAAATGGAAAGTCTTTAGTCAGGGAAAAGAATAACTGAAATGGGTTACACATGTATAGGATGCTGCATGGACGTTTAGATGTATAAGGGGCGTTTCTTATACTGACATCAGAGCAACAAGGATCGGAAGGCTTTAAATTTACATTTTTATTGGATAATAGATACAAGAACATGCTGGCATTAATGGGGAGAACCAGCCGATGTTGCATTATATTATAATGCCACTTAATTGCCGTTTCACAGTGCTGTTAAAATAGCATCCACAATCTGTTATTATCAGACAGGAAATAGCCTGAATGTAAGGTGAGAAAAATAAAGCATAGCGACAGACAGCTGAAAGGAAAGAAACCGCTGGCTAATGCAGTTCATTGTGTGTGTAGTCAGAGAGGCGATGCTGCCGGGTCCACAGGGAGCAGACAGCAGGCCTGACCTCCTAATCTTACACGCAGCACTGCCAATCTCACACTGTAATTGCCTGTCACACTGCGAGCGTGTGTGTGTGTGTGTGTGTATTTTAGAGAAAGAGGTGTGGTTACGGACAACGCTCCCACTTGACCCAACATGCAAACCGGTGTTTCCCTTAAATGACATGAAAAAAGCACGAGCAGCCACACACTTACCTGAGACTTGGACTCCCCTGGCCCGCTCCCTCTCTGGCTCCCACCAATCACCTGTGGGCCAATGTAAGCGTGGGAACTATCGTGTGCTGGCTGCGCAGCACTTAGGACTGTCTTAGGTAGATATGGTGTTGATGCGTACTCAGCAACCTCTCTGATTGGGGTTAACGGCAGCCTCATTTGCAAGCAGAGGTGGGGCTTTCATTAGCTACAGTAGCAAGACCTCAGGTGAAAAACACTCACGCCCATGCACACATAAACACACGTGGAGAGGCTAAATTATTTTAGCAAACCAAAGCTATAAGATGTATAAAAAGTATCATCACATGTGTCATCCTGACTGAACTCTGTGTTATTGTCTTAGATTGCATCATGTTTTATTTTTCCTTCCCATCCTTGTCTTTTTAAACTTTCTGTCTGCTCCCCTTCCTAACTCTTTTGCCCCTTTCTTTCACCCTTCCTTGACAGCTTGACATTTTTTGTGTGCGTGTGTGCGCCAGCCTCGCGTCTCCATCTGAGACCGTTTCAGTACAATAATAGTTGTAGCACATTCAAAGATTAAGAACCTTGATTAGCGAATAGCACGTGGTTTTTTCCTCATCTGTTTTGCAGGACAAATTGTAAATAGATTCACTATGAAGAGCAATTGTATCACGTCATGGTGAAGAGTACAGGATCTATGAATAGGTCTAGTTGGGTAAAAATAAAAAAAAGTCTTGTTAGGCTACATTTTGTCTGTGCAGACGCTTCTATAACACGGAAAATGAAGACAGATTAAAGGTAATGTGTAGTTCTTGAAAACTTAAATTGGCCTTTTTCATTTGATACTATTTTCACAAAGGACGGCGAGAGCGACATCAAATGGTAAACTAATGAGCTTGTGGTGAACTGGATGTCTGTCAGTGTGCAAGTACATTAAGATAAACTATATACAGTGAGAGGTTTTTGTACATTCATATGCTTAAAACTGATTTTCATACCACTAAAAGACAGAAATTTAAAGTGGGATCACCAAACAGATACACCGTGTATGAATAAATGGAAAAGATCATGTCTCCAGTCTCGTCTATTTCCAGCACACCAAAGAAAGCTTTATTCACCGCTGGTGTACCTCAGTGAATTAAGAATAACTGCCGTTTTACCATGCTCGCTGTGTCCTTCGAGATCTGGAGCCACATGTATAACAAATATTTATTTATTTTGTCGTTGTGTTCTCCATATTATGTCACTTTCTATTGGGTCAGACTTCAAAACATTATTAAAACAGCGCTTAAGAAATGTAATTCTGACTTAAAGTACAGGCTAATTTTCCATTTATATCAAAAGTACATGGCTGTGTTGTTGCTAACCACTAACAATCTCATTGATACATTTCGGTCGTGCTTTCGGTCGTGCCACTCTGCTGACTACAGTAATCAATGACCTATTCATTCCTGCTGGTTCTAATTCATCACTGCCGTTGCTTGACTTCAGCGTGGCCTTTGACTAGCATGCTTCCAGGCAGCTTGGAGAAACATTGGTATTCATTTAGATATATCACATAGAACGCACACATGTGTATTACAGCAATGCAATTTCTGCTTTCCCTTTCGTAAACTCTGGCATACCTCAGGGATTGGTCTTTGACCCGATGCAGTTTTCTACCTATATCCTTGCCCCCTAGGTGGTGATATTTTTAAATAATTAAGCTATTACATTCCATTGCTACGCCAATGGCACAGAACTCTTGTATCTGATAAGCAAAATGACTGTTCCCAATTTTGCAATATAGGGTTATGTCTTTTATTGATTAATAAATGGATGGATGTAAATTATCTGCATGCTGACGAAATGGAGCGGCTGTTAGACTCACATGGACATTTGTGTGAGAATCTGTTTATATTGATGACTCCACAGTTGATATTTCAGCGTTAATAACATCATTTTCAATTACTGAAAAATGGATCAGGACCATGATGCATGGCTGATTCTGGACTAATACCGATCAATTAATTGAAACACTTGTGACTTGGAGACTTAAGACAGATAATTAATGGAATAGCATAACATTACAAACCAACCCGTGTTTTCTGCTTGAAGGTTAATATGTGTGAGAGATGCATCTAATAAAATGCACTCAATGTTTCTGTTGGGTCGATGCTGACGTTTCGCTTTGGCTTGATACCTGATACCACCTTTTTCTACATATATTTGGCAGTTGATTTTCACACAATTTAAGAATAAAAGGCCTAAAACTAAACGAAAGCTCAATGCAGGTTTGAACCAAAGTCATGCAAGTGGACACTTCAATCACTGTCACACACACACACACACACACTGTCCTGCACTGTCATGTATAATTCAGCATGTGGCCAGGCGGGCAGATGCCTCATCCCCAGGGGGTCCCATCATGCCATTGCTAGGATGAAACATTTAACAGCACAGGACAAAATGGAAACCGGATGGGTTTCGGGAAAAACACACACACACACGCACACACACCACGTTCAATCTTACTGTAAAACGGCTGCATCAAAACAAATATAACTACATCTGCACAGCTGAAATTCAACGTCATGATTTGAAAGAGAGTTCAACGTCATTTAAAATACACATTCGGACATTTCCGTGCTTCGTACTAAGCCATCCCTTATCAACCTGACTGCCGAGCCACAGTGCACATGCAAGTTTTCACAGACTCGCACACTCAAGTGCAGGGAAGGGCAAAGACGATCACAAGGTCTCCTTTTAAGGCTCTGAAAACAAATGGCCACTTGGCTGTACAGATGTGCACAGATGTGCACACCAGAAGTGGGTCATTAAATGAGTCAGCCTTGCTGGTCGGGAGTTTGAATGTTTCTACGGCAACTTAAGTGAAAAGACGTAGAGAAACGGCAACATAGCTGCATAATATAGATACCATATTCTGAACATGAAAGAGGAAGGTGTGTGTGTGTGTGTTGGAAACTGCTAAGAGGAAGAAGCTTTAAATATGAGCAGATGCCGTTGCGTGAGTGTGTTTGACTGTGTGCTAGAGAGAAAGAATGGGGGGAGACGACGGAAGCCTGGATGGAGGCCAGGCTTGGTGTAGACCGTGAATATTAATGTGGTGTAACCTTGACACAGGAGGAGCTGCTGATGACATCAGACAGGAAGACAGGGACTCATACCTGATACCCAACACGCTGGGGCCTGACTCCTCATTGCATCCCGACTCTTCTCGTATCATTTGCTTTTCTCTAATCCAGCCTTGTCTTCTCCTGCATAATGTCTTGCCCTGTCCCCTTCCTCAGCCCCTCTTCCACACCTCTATCCTCCTCCATTTCTTCTGTTACTCTTCTCCCCCTCCCTTCAATCATTCATTTGCAAACACATCTCATCTCCTACTCCAATGTTTTCACCTTTCCACTTGCTACGTTTCCCCTCTCTGGGACTCCTCTTCCTTCACTGTTCATTTCACCTCCAGTCTTCAGACAGTCTCCAAATATAGAAACCCCTGCAATTGGATCCCCCCCCTCCTCCCCCTCCCCAAATGTAATGTTAATTGCTTACATTCGATCACGCATAAGCACAAAAACAAGCCAATTATGAGATGCACACCTTGAGTGCTTCTGGAAAGCATGTATGACATTTTGTTGCATTGATTCCAGCAGATTTGGAGATTTGCAGAAAGCATAATGTCTAAATGTGAGTAAAAAGACATCCCCCTCTTTTCCTTTCCTCAGTCCTTCTAATCCTCTCACCTCTCCTCTTACCATTGTCGATCTATATTACAGTCACCCACCCATTTTTGTTTTCTCTTTTGTGAGCATATATGATTTTGGATTTTGACCTCACCCCAGCCCCCATCTCTCTCTTTCAGCTCAATGCCAGGCTACTGAGCCCAAACTGTTCAGCTGCAACCAAGCCCAATAATTACAGCTTGTCAGAAATAATTAATTTTCTCATTTCTCATAAAGATGAGTAAAACAAATTACCATGTTATTATAACGCTGCCACTCTCTTGAGGCTCCAACGAAGACCAAATTTAATTTTGGAAATTCCTCTCTCACACATTAAATTAAACACATAAATAAGAGTTTAGGAATTGGGGGTGTCGATGGGGCAAGCATATGTTCGTTAGGCCAGGCTCAGCGCCGGGTAATGGCCGACGTAATGTTTTGATGGCCCCTGCGATTGGTAAGCACCAATACATTTGCATGATCACCGTCGCGGCAGGCAAGCAAGCTGCCAATTAGCTCACTTACAGTCCTGGACAGTGCTGGGGGAGAGGACGGGGGGGGGGGGGTCTGTCCAACATAAGAGACACACAGCAAGAACACTGCTATCAGCCATCAAGTATGGAGAGGAGAGAATTTACTCCAGGGAGATGCTGTGCATTATTTCAGAGGACTTCTCATCATTTAAAAAAACATTTAACAGTACACAGTTCTGGGTTCAGTGGTGCAAATCATAAAATATTGTCAGATTGTTCATCACAATGAAGTCAGATCTATTATTTACGGTTAGGATTCAAATGATGGTATTAGAAATTTGTTTTATTCCAATATGCGTTTAGGAATGCAGTGAACAGGGGCGGCACGGTGGCGTAGTGGTTAGCACTTGCCTCACAACAAGAAGGTACCTGGTACAAATCCTACAGTATCTGTCTGGAGTCTCCCTGTGTCCATGTGGGTTTTCTCCGGGTTCTCTGGTTTCCTCCAACATCCACATGCAATTAAGGTCAACTGCTTACACTAAAATGTCCGTAATGTGTGAGTTGTTGTCCCTGTTTTTTTTTTTATATACAAATTCTATTGTTTTAAAAAAAATTAAATAAAGCATTTAAAGTTATTTTTTCTGCCTTTTTAATCGAAATTACATTTTAATGTACTGTTACACCCCTACAGTATACTGAATATAATTCGAATAAATTTCAATTAATGGTAATATGGTTAATATGTTTGATTGGCTATTTACAAATGGTAGATGAAAAACTTTTTTGCACAAATTTAATGGCAATTACTTAATCCTTCCAGTATAACGTGCTAATATTATCAAATGTTTCAATCCTGCCTTCATCCATTCAAACAATATGGCTCCTTGTATTTAGCTTGAATGGCAGCGGACAATTTTCAACAGAGCAAATAGAACATTGTCTAACTCACCCAAGCACAGATAAACGGGGTGTCCTTGCACTTTCTGATGGGGACTTTCCCCGCCTGAAGCAAAGGGCACACATGTACTGTGAGAGCAATGTCCCCACCCCGGTCAAAACACACGCAGCAGTCAGATCTCTGAATTATCCAACATAAATCCGAAATAAACAGTCCTACATCCATACCCAGTCTGTTATCTCACACGCACATGCTGGCCAGGCAGCATCACTGTTGAACGTCTATTTCATGGGAATTTGTCTTGTATTTTCACTCCTTTTTCATGGTTTAACTTTTTTAACAGGATTTATCATTAAGTGTCAGATCAAACAGGTTTTATTGTATATGTACGCTTATTATTTAGAAAGCCCATTTGATCTTAGTTTCTTTTCAATATTGCAAAAACTTTAGTGAGGAAGGTTTCAATCAAGCATCACAGCATTTGCTTGGACATCTCAGTCACAATGCATCTCTGGATGAGCGAGACAAATCATGGAAAATAAAGACACAAAAGGTGAGAGGGAGAAGCAGATTAACTCATTCTAGAATCCTCTCCTCTCTTTATCCCCCCCATCCTCCTACCTTCAACCCCTTCATACCAGAATTTTTCAATCTATAAATATCAACAAGAAAGACTAAGTGCA
>NW_027181072.1:0-16792 GCF_040956055.1 Brachionichthys hirsutus
TATTCATAACCTGCTGAGTTTTTTTTTTTCACTTGGTGTTTTCAAGAATTGTAAATGCAATTTCTTGATCATTTCTTGCCTTGAATTTTACTAAAGTGAGAATTTTCAGAAAAAATTAATATGGCAACTTATCCGGACTTGACTGATGTTGAAGAAGACACTGACTTTAACCCCCTCCCACCTCAAACTACTCTTTGTCAGCCGGCTGCTGACCTTAAATTAAAGGTGAAGATCCTGAAAACTGAGGTTGAGATGCTTCAGATGTGTCTGCGGGACTCTCTTGACCTACAGAAAAATATTTTGTCGGAATGGGACAAAAACACCAAGGCTAACCTTAGAACCCCCTCTGCTCAGCCTGCTAATCCTGTCCCAGTCGCTGCTTCAACACCCTATACACCCGACCCTTCCAGCAGGAGACCTCAATATCCTGATATGTGCTTACTCAATCACACTCCAATTTTTAAACACGCTTCACGCATTCAGTCGGAATCTCTTGAACTCAGCAATACTACAAGAATCCTTGCTGCTGCACTGCATCAAGCAAAAATTGAACCTCCTGTGTTTGCTGGAGATGGTGTGATTCAGCCAGAAGACTGGTTACAGTCTGTTAATACATACAGGTCTTCCCTTGACTTAATAGATAATCAAGTCCTCAGTGAGCTGCCACGCTTCCTAGCTAAGGAACCAAGGAAATGGTTCAGCGTGCTCAACTCTCATGTTCACACTTGGACTAACTTTTGTGAACTATTCAGGATAGTCTTCCTGCCTACTGACAATCAAGAGCGTATCATGAGAGGTATCCTGGACCGCATACAAGGACCTGGTGAACCCCTCCCCACATTTGTTGCACACATGCTCAGTGAATTCAAAAGACTTAAAAGTCCACCATCAGAGCATGAACAAATTGAACTCATCTGTAAGCATGCTCTTGAAAAGTACAGAGTTGCACTTAATGGCACATCTGTTGATTCAAGCATTGAGCTAATGCTGCGAGCACACGAACTTCACTCTGTTCTGGGACCTAACACTGCGCAGTCACCACAAGCAAAAGTAAAAAGTACGCCTGATAGAGAGACTTATTGTTTCAAATGCTCCATGCCAGGTTACACTTCCCGCCACTGCCCCAAGTGCTCTATAGCCCTCCAGGGTCCCCCACATCGACCTCGGTCCACTGTTGAGCTATCACATGCACAACCATCGGACCAAAGCCCCAACACAAATGCTGTGAGAGCTGAAAATTACAATGCTGTGGCGGAGACGGAACCATTCATTAGAAACCAGGGAAACTTCCAAGGGGGGATGACATTCCGCAGAGGCAACCCTCCCCCCAATCATTAACTCCGCCTCCCACTCCTTCACCCATCCCTAATAGACAGCCTGTTCTTGGTCATGCGGAAGATCTGATTTCAGAGTCAATATGGAACACCCCACTTAAAGAAAAAGTGTGCTTTAAAGGTGCAGCGATAGATGCAACGTTTGACACAGGTGCCACACTCTCAGCTGTGAGAGCAGACACAGTCCCCGAAAATATTAAGAACAAATCCTCAACCAAGACATGGTCAGGACCATCAATCCATCTTGCAACCCACTGGGGACCACCTGGTTGACCGTTGGTTTTATGGGCAAAGAATTCTATCACAGATTCGCTATAATCCCTGACCTCTCTTCTCCATTAATTATGGGAATGGACTTCATGAAACGTGCCTCAATCACGATTTATGTTCCTACCAGGACAGTACTTATGGGTCAAGAGTCAAACTACCTTGAAGAACTTGATGAAGACAGCCTGGACGCAATGTATCCAGAAAACAGAACTATGATGTGTCTCGACGCTTCACAACCTGCCCTTCATGATAAAGTGGAGCAAGCAAATTTGGATGGAAATGAAAAAGCAGAGCTATTAAATCTTCTGGATGATTACAGTGACCTGTTTGATGGACACCTTGGTCGAACCTCCCTCACAGAGCATGTCATAGTCACCGGAGATGCGAAGCCTGTCAACCTCCCCCCTTATCGCACTTCCCCTGCTAAGAAGCAAATAATTGAAGACCAAGTACAGAAGATGCTGCAGGATGACATCATCAAACCAGCATCAGGGCCCTGGGCTGCACCTGTGGTCATTGTGAAAAGGCCTCCTCGTGACCCAAGGTTCTGTGTAGACTTTCGGGGTCTCAACCAACTAACAGTGAAAGACTCCTATCCTCTGCCACGAGTTGATGAATCTCTTGACTTCCTGTCCAAGGGGAAGTTTCTCACCACCCTAGACCTTGCTCGAGGTTATTGGCAGGTTGCTGTTGCTGAGCAGTCAAGATCAAAAACTGCTTTCATTTCACACTGTGGCCTTTTCCAGTTCAAAGTCCTCCCCTTTGGCCTTTGCAATGCCCTGGCCACCTTTCAGAGGCTCATGAACTCAGTTCTTGCTGGCCTTATATACAAGTCATGTGCAGTTTATCTCGATGACATCGTCGTGGTCTCGCCCACCTTCGAACAACATCTGGCGGACCTAAGAGAAGTCCTTGACAGGCTGAAGTCAGCTGGTCTCTCTTTGAAACTGAGTAAGTGTCAGTTCTGCCTTAGTGAGCTGACCTTCCTTGGATACCGAGTGACCCCTTCGGGCATACGCCCAGACCCTGACAAAGTGAACGCTGTGACTGAGTTCAAAGTGCCGTCCACTGTATAGCAAGTGCGACAGTTTCTTGGCTTAACGGGTTACTACCGCCGCTTTGTACAAGACTACGCCAAACATGCTGAGCCACTCTTTGCCCTCACAAAAAAAGACGCCCCATTCAACTGGGACAGAAAATGCCAGACAGCTGTAGATCTTCTAAAAGGTAGCATAACTTCAGCGCCTGTGCTGAGATTCCCAGACTTTTCGCGTCCTTTCTTCATCCATACAGATGCATGTGACGCAGGCCTTGGAGCAGCGCTAATGCAAAGAGATGTGGAAAGCAGAGATGTTGCAGTGGCATATGCTAGCCGTGCACTTCATAAGTCTGAAAAACCATATTCAACTTCGGAGAAGGAGTGTTTGGCAGTCATATGGGCTTTGGAACACTTCAGGCCATATGTTGAAGGCCTCAATGTGACCGTGTTCACAGACCACAGAAGCCTCAAGTGGCTGATGACTCGTCCCAATCCTTCTGGCAGACTGGCCCGATGGTCTCTTTGCCTCCAGGACTTTGACTTCATTATAGTACATAAGCCTGGTGAGCGCAACAAAGTACCCGATGCCCTGTCCCGTAACCCTCTCCCCGCAACCGACACTCCCATGGACATTTTACCTGCTTATGCTGCGATTGGGAGCTTAGATCTCCGTGTGCTGCCCCCTGTGTTGCTGGCAGACCACTCACACATTCGGCAGCTACAGCTGGAGGATGAGGTAACTGGCGACCTGCTCCGTAGGTTGGATGATAACCAACAACACAGCGACTGTGTCCATGAGCACTCGCAGTATGCGACGCAGGATGGTCTCCTCTACTTTCTTGACCCCAAAACTAAATGCGGTCTACACCCGCTGAAGCAAACGAAGCTTTACGCCCCTACCGCCATTCGGGGATGTATTCTGAAGTATTATCATGATCGCCCCACAGCTGGTCACCTGGGCATTGCTAAGACTCTGGCGCGCCTGCGGCTCAGGTTCTTTTGGCCAAGCATGTCCTCTGATGTCAAGAATTACGTGGTCTCTTGTGGTGTCTGTCAAATGACCAAGCCAAGTCAAAGAAAACCAGCTGGTCTTATGGTCCCCATTCAACCACAGAGACCTTGGGAATACACCGGCGTGGACTATGTTGGCCCACTGCCTCGCACTCAAAGGGGAAATGCTTACATCATTGTCTTTGTAGACTACTTTTCCAAATGGATTGAAGTGAGCGCAGTGAGGGAAGCTAATGCTCAAATTGCATCTAACAAGTTCATTACTGACATTTTTGCCCGACATGGTGCCCCATCCTACCTCATATCAGACAGAGGAACGCCGTTTGTGAGTGAACTCTTGGAGCATGTTGTGTCCACACTGGGAACTGAGCACAGAATCACTACGGCCTATCATCCACAGACAAATGCAACAGAGCGTGTCAACCGTACTCTCAAAACAGCCATTCGTGCATATGTCGGAGACAAACACACGTCATGGGACAAATTCATTCCCCAGATCTGTTTTGCATTGAGCACAGCACCCCACGAAAGCACAGGTCTCAGTCCCTCCATGATGTTGTATGGAAGAGAACTAGACACTCCGCTTGACCTTGTCACTCAGCCCACCCCAGATGGTATGGATGACCCCGGCATCCCCTATCCAGAATGTTTGAAAGCTTCACTTCAAGAAGCACATGATCACGCTCGAGCAGTGCTATCCGAGAGTCACGATCGCCAGAAACGTTACTACGACCTAAGACGCCGTCAGGTCTCTTACAGGATTGGTGATCTTGTCAGAATAAAAACTCACCCAAAGTCGGATGCAATAACCAACTTCACAGCAAAGCTCGCCCCCCTGTATGCTGGACCATATCGCATCTCCCAGAGACTGTCTGACGTAAACTATAGTCTCACTAAAGTTGACACTGGAGAGGAGGCCGGAGTTTTTCATGTGGTGAATCTACAGCCATTCTACACGTGGACCACAGCTTCATCCAGTAAACGCAGTAAGAGCCCCGACAGACGATGCCCCAGCTTATCAGAGGAAAATCTTGTGCATGCTGATTATGTCCCTGACGCTGACTCTGAGCCCATTGACTTTACTCAGAACTCTGTTGACGAGACTGTTGGAATTACTCGAGACACTGAACCACAAGATATTGACCCACCTCTGACCGACTCTGTCCCTGACCCTACAAGTCACTACAGCCTAAGACACCGACAAAACCCCAGAGTCACCTCTGGTTGGTCGGACTGCAGGTGGACCAACCCATACCATACTGACAGATTGGATGTAAAGTAAATGTTTCCCGGTTCTTGTTAATATGTGTCAATGGAGTTTATTGCTTGACAGTGGTTTAAGTTCTTTATACTGCCTACTATAGATGAAGCATATTGTTTGTACACATTAAGGGGAACACTAAAGTTTATTTTTTTAAGAGTAATGTGATGTTCGTACTGTTAAAGGTTGGTTTTCGTTGTTTTAAAAAGAAAAAGGGGTTTCATACTGCAATTGTCTGTAGTGCCTAAGTTTATATTTTGTATGTTTTTGATGTCATTAAGGACTTTCGTATTATTTGGTACTGACATGTTACCTCATACTGTACTGTGCATTACCCTGTTTCCCTGTTCGGCCAACTTAACCGCATAGTCATGTGTGACGGTATATTAACCCTTATGTTATGTTAAGGGTCAATTTGACCCATTTCAGTTTTCGTGTTGACCAAAGTACTGGTTATCCTTTCTTTTTCGTCATACAATTTCGTGACTTTTCCTCATCTTGGGTCATGAACTTGTGTGTAAAATCTGGACACATTGATGTGGAGTATAATGTCTGTGCAGAGTTTGTATACAAATATGATGTTGGGGTCATTTTGACCCAGACACTTTACTGTGGGTAAGAAGCTGTTCAGATCCAAAATAAACATTGATGTCTTTGATGTCCTTTATTTAGATTGCCCAATTATTTGTATTTTGACTTCCTCTGAATAGCTATTTAGACACAGAGACCCAGGTGTGAGTAGAGGAGGAACTTTTTCTCCCTTGTCCTTGTCACTGTTCTCATGTCATCTCTTTGACAAACACACCAAAAATGAGCTCCAGTAGGTTTACAGTTGATGCTACTTTGGCACATATTTTGAACTGGGATAGTGATGCAGAAGAAGAGATTTCAGAGACCGAGGATTTTTCAGAGACCGAGGACAATGTTATTGATGATCTAGATTGTCAATTTTCCTCCAATGAGGAGGATTCAGAGGTCAAAATGACCCTAACATAAACAACGTAATTATTATTATTTATTTATTTTTTCTTGGGGGGGGCGACACCCATTTATTTCTGGCAGGATATAAAAATAGAATAAAATAAAATTAGCCCCAAAAGTCATCCAGCCCCAATCTATGAAACATACACAAAATCGACAAATATAACAGTAAAATATATAGTTAATCACAACATAGGATACAAATAAAGGCTAAAATGAAGATAAAAATAACTTTAAAATAGACGATGACAACAGATACTAAAATAGCCTACCTTCCTCAGCATGAGGCATTCATGAGAGGAAGCGGAAGGGGCGGGGCCCGAGTTTTTATAGCGGAGCCTCCAGATAACCAAAGAAGAAGGTCGGAGGACTAAACCAAAACCAGAGAAGAAGAGGGCGGAGGACTAAACCAAAATACAGGGCAATTAAATAAAATACAAATGCCAGGCAGCTAAATCAAATTACATAAATACATTTCGAAATATTTACAATACAATACAGAACAAAAACACAAAGCCTAAAACAACCAGTCTTTGTGACTGGTCTGTACGGCCAGTGACGTGCGGTGAGGTTCATGTCTGGTGAGGCACAGTCAGATTTACAAATAAATGAACCTACAGCTTGTTCATCATTTGATTGGCAACATTTAACGTGTTTTGTTTAAAAATTCGTACTATAATTTTTTACATATTGTCACAAACCTGGCTCATCAGTTTATGACAAAAAGGGGAGACCACACATAATCTCCGTATTTACAAGAGATTTAATAAAATTATTCAACTCTGCGTATCAGTGTGCGTGCCGACACGGAGCGAGTGAGTGGGTGAGAGAGAAAGAGAGAGAGAGAGAGAGAGAGAGAGCGCAGACCGACAGATATACGAGCGATATCGGAGGGAAAACTGGGCTTCATTTGACAGCTTATGTTCTCTAGAACGTTACAGAACACTCGTTCACATCTAATGGACTCTGTCAGGGCCAGTCCGCCGCGGTTCTGCTCGAATCGGTCCCGCAATTTGACTTTGAATACGCGCGGTCGCTGCTCGTGTTTGGAGGCTTCTCGGTAAATTCTTCATGTCGCAATATCCCATCTGAGTCCAGACATCGTCAGAAGTTGAGAAAAGAAGGCAAGAAAAGCAGAAAAGACTGGTTCTTGCTTGACGTCCAGACATCAAGACAGCCAGCGCTTCCGTGTTTACAAGCCCGTCTCGAACGAGTGGATCAGCTGATGAGTGCGCTGAATCACTCACGGGTCTCCTATGGGCTGCAGGCAGTATTACACATGGCCTCATTCTGCCGCTGAGCACAAGAATATGTGACGCACTAATTGTATTATTAAAAATGAAAAAATCATAAAATATATAATATAATATCACTGATGTTATATTATATATTATATGATTTTTATATTATTTTTAATAATACAAATACATGATTCTTATATGATTTTATATGATGACAGGTGAGGCTGTGCCTCACTTGCCTCCCCTGACTGCACGTCACTGTGTACGCCTGAGGACAGCCTTTGTCTTACTGGGGGGAATATGTAACAGTCAAATAGCGACATGTTCCTTTAAGGAGGCGTCGCCTCTTATGACGTCACCCGGCTGCGCCTGGGTTGTTATGGTTACCCTATGTTTTTCCGCTCCTCAAGCTGGTCGATATAACCTTAAATACAGATGTTTACTGTTACTTAATATTATTCCGTGGTGGTTTGGGTGCCGGCAACTATTTATTTCATGTTTGAGGTGTTAGTAGCCGTACAACCGGGCTTAGTAAGGTTGGAGTTATTTTAATAAAAGACGAGCAGTTCGTGAAATCCCAGTACAAGTCTGGCTGTGAGTTTCTGCCTGCCGCCTTCTTCTCTTCACGGCTTCAACCGAGCGACACGCACCCAAAACCATTACAACACGGTGGAATCTGAAGCCTGCAGAGTGAGTAAGCTGCAGCTGCGCTCTGCGGCTGATTCCTGATTGGGCAGAGTGAGTCACGTTTTCCGCGGAGCTGTCAGTCTGATGCTGCACCATTGTTCCCTGAGCAGCCGGGGGGAGAGCTTGTTAAAGCTATATGCTGCAAATTGAACCGGTTCATTCATTCATTGGTGCTGGGATTTAGTGTTCACACAGCGGTGGAGAGCTTCAGCGGAGGACACCCGTGACATGGCGTAAAATCAGCAGAAGTCCATTGCGAAAGGGCATCATTGACTGGCTGGATGATAGTGACCAAATGACCGGTGAGTAATCCTAATGAGACAGCCCTGCATTATGACACGTGCATGTTTACCAGGCAGAAAAATACAAACACGTGACGTTCGTTTTTGTTGCATCGATCAGTGGGTCCTAATACGGTAAGTTGTTTTGTTACGTGAATATGTTGGGACCATCCCTGCATGTTCTATGTCACCAGTCACCTCTGGACCACATTTTCTTTGTTCCTTTCAACCATTTGAATGTACAAAATTCACGTGTCTGAAAAAAGAGACAGTTGAAGTCTTAAGCCAGGGGTCGGCAACCCAAAATGTTCAAAGAGCCATATTGGACCAAAAAAAACAAAAAACAAATATGTCTGGAGCTGCAAAAAATTAAAAGCCTTATATAAGCCCTATAATCAAGGCAACACATGCTGTATCTATCTATATTAGCTATATTAGCCTACTATCAAAATTATTAAGTTGGTTACGAATACATAATGAGCCTTCATGATTAAATGTTTATTTTCCCTGCAGCGCATCCTGTGGAGAATGACGCACCACGTGACTACTCTGTTGTAGGACGCCGCCTGAAGTTTAACTTCAGTACAATATTATTATCTCCCGGGTTGCAACAAAACTTGCAGCAGTAGTGGAGTTTGGAGATGCAATCCACCTTATAAATCTATTTAAATCTATCAGCCTCAATTTGAGATTTTAAAGGTACAGTACACGCTGCAGGAGTCAATCAGCATGATCCATGCAGTGATGCAATCGCACTTTTTCTCTAACTCCCAACTGGCTACTCGGCTGCAAATGTAGCCTTTCCCTGGAAATGTCTTTCCACATGACTCTTTTTGTTATTTGACAACTTCTCGCTACGGAGCAAACATTCAGGCAATCCTTCCGCATTGGCAATGAATGCAAATGATTTGGTCCAAGAAACGTTGAATCCTCTGTTCTCCTCAGTTATTTTTCTCTTTTTACCTTTGGGGTCCATGGCCCATCACACACCCGCTGGTTTGTTTACAACAGCCACCTGCCTGGCATCCCGC
This sequence comes from Brachionichthys hirsutus, assembly GCF_040956055.1. Lineage (NCBI taxonomy): Eukaryota > Metazoa > Chordata > Actinopteri > Lophiiformes > Brachionichthyidae > Brachionichthys > Brachionichthys hirsutus. The sequence goes on from NW_027181072.1 coordinate 9,137, forward strand.
CATGCTGATGTGTCGCAGGCGTTGACAGAAGTGTTGAAATTTTATATTTATTCTACACATTTTTACAGCATTGGAAAGCGTAAAGAATGTTTGTGTCATGTTTGTCCTCCTACAGAAACCATATATAAAAAATAATAATAATAATAATAATTTCAATTTCTTTTGAAAAAGCGCCAGGGAGCCACTAGGCGGCGCTAAAGAGCCGCATGCAGCTCCAGAGCTGCGGGTTGCCGACCCCTGCCTTAGGCTCCCTATGCTTTGACACATTGGCGACAGTTTACATGGAATTAACCTCTCTTTTCTGTTCTATTCACAGAACAGAGGTAGGTTGCTGCAGTATAATATCTTTCTCGGAAGGTAAGACCACATCTCCCTCTGCTGTCTAACAAAACCATGCTGCCAGTCTTCACAATACATTAACATATTGACTCCATTCCTGTGAGATGGTTCAAAGCTCGTGCAACTGTTGCTCCACCGCCAACAAAACACCCTCTAATAACAAGAGATGTGTGACACTGATGCAGAAGCTAGCGTTCACTCAAAAAAAGAGAGCAGCACTATTCCTGCTGGATGATACCAGGGATATGCCTGTGATATAAAAATGATGAAAATACTCCATATTATTTCGAGAGTGTGTTTTCTTCTTTATTTATTTTTTTGTCAATCAACCAGCAGAGCGCCAAAAAAAGAGAAATTACAAGCCTTGATGCATTTTGAAAACGGCATGTTTTTTTTAAACCGCTGTCTAACAAGGCTTGTAAATTTAATCAAATGGGAAATGTTTGCTTTCTTTACAGATTAGGTTGAATTTGACGGCATTATTGTTAACCCTTGCCTGATTTCTTTTTCCAGAAAGAGAAAGAAGCACCAATGTCAACATCTCAGTCAAACATGTTGCACATCATCAAACAATGATTGGTATATTTTTGATTGAGGTCTGGAGGTAACATAACATGGAGGGGTAGGTGCTGCATGTCTTTGGGGACTGGCGCTTCTTCTCTTGTGATTGTATTTTTATCTATATCCATCTGTCCATCAACATTCAGTCCTCAGAGGGGCAGAATTTTTTTAGTGTCACAGTACACTGAAACCTTAAGTAAATGTATTTACTTGTGAAAAACAGTATCATTAAGCCTTATTTGAATAAGTGATTCAGCCATGCTGACATTACATACTGTAGAACAGATGGCCAAAGCTTGATATCAGTGAAAGCGCTCCATTAATGATTTGCAGGAAAGGTGTTATGGCTCAACAGCACTGAGGAGTCTCTCTGCAACGGCACCTTTGCCGTTCAATCGTCTACCCAGGAAGGATCGCATGCACAGCTAAATCAATTTAGTAAATAAATATGCTGGAGTTATAATTGTTATTCTTCTATTACAAGTCCAGTGGGTTGTTTTCCACCTTGCTTGACCATGCCACCTCGGTAAGTGAGGAGAATACTGTTGACGAACATTGTGGAGTTTCTTCGTTTCATTTTTGCATTTCTCGTATTCATTGTAAAGTATCTTGACAAACAGAATGTAACTCAATAGAGCATTAATATGTTTTATCCTGTGAGAAATACATCCCTCTTTCATGCCACAAAAGGCTTTGACAATACACCAAATAAATCAATGGAGAAAATGATTACTCACACAGTAAATTGTGTTTTATATAATATAAAACATATATGATATAATTCAATTATTCTTAGATGACTGAACACGAAGGAGAAACCATAGTCACTCCTTTTTTTTGCATGACAAAAGAAAAATAACAAATTTTCCTAGATATCAGCAGAATTTACCCTTTTTTTTCTAAAATGTGATGCCCTTCAGGTTTTTATGTGATTAGATTATTTATTTTTAATTGTGAGGCTGGAGCTAACAGGCAGACAAAGAAAGGGAGTAACATTGTGCAATTGTTTGTTGAACAGTTGATGATGCAAACAATCACTGCCAGGCTCTGGCGCCCATGTTTTACATTAATTATCGCTGTAGATGATTTATTTGTTGTTTCTCTTCCCACATGCAAAATTAAAATTGCAAGCATCGGTGGGATATTCAGGTTTGTGGTGTGAACTAATATCAACCTTTTAGATTACAGAAGCACTATTGTGTGTCTCAGCAGGAATTGTGGTTCCAATTTAGAGGCCTTTGATATGACTCTTTTTATGTCTTCCTGCCTGAGCTCTGGGCTTTCCCAGTTTAAGATTGTGCTCTCTTGAGGTGTTGACATGACACCTTTTTGGAATCTCTTTTGTCAAAAACAGGCGGTTTTCTGGGTTTTATTTGTCAGTATAAATTCTTTATACAGTATGTTTGATTTATTTGTAAGTACATTCAGTTCAGATTATATATTTCCATTGATTGTTAAGGATGAGGAAATTAAGATTTGGATTAAGCCATTGTGCAGTCAGGCTCAGATTAGGTAATCTGGTACTTTGACCTTGAACTTAATCTGAAAATATTGCTGTGATGATGATGATGAATATATTTATTAGATAGAATGTTAGAGTACAAGTACAGTCAAACATCCCGTCTAGAGGAGCATTTCAAAAAAGCCCTTGCAGTCTTGATTCCGTTGAAAGTCCTTGGTACATAAATCATCGACATTTAACAATACCAATAAAATAAAAATAAATTACTCCACAGATGCAAAATAACAATAAATCAAAAAGACACATGATATGTACAATGTAGGTGGACAAAAGGGGGGGGGGATTGATCCGGAGAGAGTCGTGATGACTATCTCCGTTTTTTAATCCGTTTTTAGGGCCGTTTTGAATGAGGCCATTTTAGGCTAGCAAAATGTCTTGGAAGAAGGTGGGTCATGGGCCCCAGATTGAGAAGTAGCCGAATCAGTTTGTTTTGGGAAGTTTGGAGCTTGGTTTTCAAGGACATTTTGATGTTGGAATACCAGGAGGTGCTAGCGTAGTCAAAAAGGGGCTGAACGAGGGCTCCAGAAAGAGTCCGGAGAGCACTTTTGTTGACAAAAGCAGACATTCTGCCCAAAAATCTTGTTCTTTGATTGACTTTTTTGATCACCTTAGTTGCCATACTATCGCCAGACAGGTATTTGTCAAGAACACAGCCCAAATAGGTAATCTCTTCTTTGCTCGAGATTACTGTATTATCGACTGTGACCTTGAAATCATCAACATTTATCTCACTTAGGGTTAGGGTTAGGGTTAGGTGACCCAAAAAGAATAGATTCTGTTTTACCAAGACGTAGTGACAGTTTGTTATCGGTAAGCCAAATACGGATTTTGGTGACCTCAGAGCTGAGAGCTTCCTCAACCTGCACTTTGTCCTCTCCCGAAATTAGGAGTGCTAAGTCATCGGCAAACAGGAACAATTTGCAGTTACAGGCAGCACTCATGTCGTTAATGTATAGGAGGAACAGTGACGGCCCTAGAATGCTTCCTTGAGGAACCCCACAGCTCACCGGGAGGGACAAGGACATGGTTCCGTTTTTGTCCACCATTTGTTCTCGTCCCTCAAGATACGATTTCATCCAGTTTGTTGATGTGCTATCAAAACCAATCGCCCCTAGTTTATTCAATAGAATTGAATGGTTAATGGTGTCAAAGGCCTTTTGGAGGTCCAGCATGACCATGCCACAATATTTGCCCGAGTCTACTTCACGTTTGACGGAGTCGGTCAGGTATATGAGGCATGTGTCAGTGGGGTGGGATGTTCTGAAGCCCGATTGGAATTCATATCTTCACCTTCATTAAATGATTGACGGGGTCCAAAAGCTAATACATTTGACAGAAATGACACATGTACAGCTGCTGTCCAGACCTTTAAGCATTGTTTAACCAGATATGTGATTATTTAGTCTCTCATTTTAAAGGTGTACTGGTATTTAATAGCAATTCAAAGAAAAAAAGGTCATTAAAGAGAAACTATATTCTACTAAATTCAAAATTAATTCTGTTTTAAAAGTTTTCCTTTTTTATTGTGTCAGAATTGTTAATGTGGTGACGTTTAGAACAACTAGATACTAGAATAATTATTTCACAGCTACAATTAGAAACACAGAACATCTATAATAATAATAATAATACATTTTATTTATATAGTGCTTTTCTGAAAACTCAAAGACGCTTTACAGTGTACATAATATGAAAACAGTAAAGAAATACAGAAAATACAAACAATAAAAATGTGAACACAGATATAAAATCAATAAAATTTAAACAGTAAAATTATACATTAAAAATGAACACGGTTATAAAATCAATACAATTCCAACAGTAAAATTATACATTAAAAGCAATGTCAAAGAGATGAGTTTTGAGTTCAGGCTCATAGCGGTTTTGGTAACGTGTTCCAAAGTGTGGGGGCAGCAATGGAGAAGGCTCTGTCATCCCAGGTTCGGAGCTTGGTCCTACAGGGGAGGGAAAGGAGGTTGGCGTCTGCGGAGCCGAGGGAACGAGATGGGGTGTGGTGATGGAGCAGATCTGTGAGGTAGGGGGGGCAGATTATGGAGAGCTTTGAAAGTGATGAGGAGGACTTTGAACTGTATGCGTTGGGGGACCGGGAGCCAATGAAGGTTTTTAAGGACCGGGGTGATGTGTTCACGGGAGCGGGTGTGGGTGAGGAGGCGAGCAGCGGAGTTTTGAATGTATTGCAGATCAGTTCAGTTTCAGTTCAGTATCAGTTTTACATTCAGCTCAGGATGATTTTTTGTCACCTTTTTTTTTATATCACTCCAATTTCCTTTTACAATGACATGTAGAGCTGACCTACTTCCTGAATTTTCTCAGATAATAATAATAAAAAACAATAGGTTCCTTGAACTTCGTTCTCGGAACCTAATAATTTTGCATACAAACAATTATTCAAGATCTCAACATGATCTTGGCTATATATAAATGATAAGGCTTGTCTGCAGAATATGATCCCCACATCCCACTGCTTTCCCAGCCTGTGTGAGAGATGAAAGCAGCCCTGTTTCTGTGAAATGCTTTAGCAGCTCTGTTCCTGCCAGCCAAACGACTTTTACGAACTTTCAGGGGCATGGGAAAATACAGTCATAAATAAAATATAGAGCCTTGAATAATTAAGGTGAGCATTGTGATTGACATAAGGGTGAGAGTACCTGATTATGCCTCTGCACTGTGTAAATTGAATTGCAGCAAATCAAAACATCATTGTGAATGGAGAGCTCCCTCATTCACGCGTGTAGGCTAAGACATATTGTGATCACTGCTTGTACTAACAGAGACTGTCAGGATGCTGGTTGCCTTCTCAGAGTTTACATTTAAATTTAATTAAAATACTCATGCCGTCTGGTGTGAAAAAATTGAATCAAATCAGAGTAAAAAGACTTCACAAGCTCTCAACTAGAACAACAGCACAATGACCACAAAGACAGGCAGTTATTTCCAACTGTTCACCCCTTAATATGATTCTAAATCTCAAACAGCTGCAGCTGTACATGCAGTATTGGATTAATGGAGTCAGTATTCTCCTATTGTTCTATGAAGAGGAATAACAGATCAATGATTTCCAGCACTCGGCTGTACTGTAGCAGCAGGAGCGAGGCTGCAGCAGGAGGCATCACCGAGCTGCAGCTCCTCCGTGTGCTGAGCGCTTAGCAGTGGGCTCAGCCACCCCTCCTCATCCCCTCTTTCATGTATGTAGAGCAGATCCGTCTGTAGCCTCAGGCAAGTGTAAGTTAACAAATGTGCAGAGAACACATGAAGTCTTATTTGCATAAATGTGTGGATGCCACTGCGTGTCCTTAAATTGATTCCTTTGTGCTAAATTGTTGAATTTGACAATTAATGTTAATTGCTTGCAGAATTTATCCATCTGATCTTTACTGCAAATTAAGTTTTGTTTGGGTGTTATTTCACTGATTTTTAGATCTGTTACTTATTGATCACATTTGCACATGGATTTTTTCTGTTGAGAAAATAACAGCTTCCTAGTGCTTCCTTTTCAGGCTTGCACACTTTTATTAATACTCTCATAATATTAATCATCCATTGCATTTATTGATGTTTTCTGTGTGGTCTGTGTGGACAGGATGCAAATGACAATTTATTTAAGTATTTACTTCTTCCTACTCCCTTTCGCTCACGTAAATTGCATAGTTAGTGCATTATGGTTCTTATTTATTGTTTGAGTTATTGTTAATTAATATTACATGTGCTGCGTGTGTGTGTGAATATGTCTTTGCATATGTGTGTACAGTATATATGTGTATTTATGTTTATGTATATGTGTGCGCATGTATTTGGCATTGTTTTATCATTTTATTCTTGGTTGTTTACGTGGTCGAAATAAATAAATAAATAAATAAATAAATAAATTGTGTTATTCCTGAACATAATCGTATCTCACTCAGATTAAGGCAGGTGCTGGTCTATTCTCAGTGGCAAGGATCCTCCAGTGAAATTCATTTATAGCGTTATAATCATTCAGGCCAGAGACTCTCCTCAGGGGGACCAGCTGAGACCAAGCCACTTCCTCCATATCTATCTGTCTGGAATTCTCTCTTGTTCAAGGTTGCTGTGCATGGTGTGGTGTGACCAGGGCCGGCCCTAGCCATTTTGGTGCCCTAGGCGAGATTATGATTTTGCGCCCCCCCCCCCATAACGGCAAACATAATATATTTAAAACATTAATAACAACAGCCACATGACGGACCTTAAAAATTTAATTATTCTTCAAAACAACTAGCACACGCTATACAATACAAATAATAATTAAATAATAATAATAATAAAATAAAATAAAATAAAATAAATAAACAGAAATAAAACAGGGTTACTGTTCAGATTAAGAGGAAATTAAAAGTCCTGACAGCTTCCACACAAACAATGCAAAACAGATACATAGCAAATAATTTTGCCATGATAGCTTACATTTAAATTTTTACACATCTGAACTTGATGGTATCATCAAATTATACCTGTCTTGAAACCTCATGATTTATGCTTATTAAAGCAAGTCCATTGAGACGCTCTTGTGACATCGTGGATCTCAGGTAAGTTTTTATAAGCTTTAGTTTGGAGAAGCTCCTCTCTGCAGCAGCAACTGTCACTGGAATAGTGAGAGCAATTCTCACGGCCACCCACATGTTAGGATAAATCTCCTTCAGTTTCTTCTCCTGTATGAAACTGAGAAGTTCCAAGGAGGTAATTTTGGGTTTTGGCAAATCTGGGAATGATTGCAACTCCAGTGCCAGTTCCTGTTCATCCAGGTCGGACTACCCATTACAGCTCAGGGCACTGCTCAGGCTTTCACACGGCTTTTCCAGCTCTTCCTTGGGCAGCTGAGGGAAGTTGACAAGCACACTGAACCTTTTATCGACTTCACCCATTGTCTGTGATCTTTCCCTTAGTGACACAATGCAGACATCTACCACCATATTGAAAAAGCAAATCTCCATTTTCCTCAGTGCATCAGTCAGTTCCTCATCAGGAGCCTCATAGGAGAACTGTCTCTTAGTTTTGCGTCTCTTCTGCTTAACATCTCTTCAACGTTCATCTCCTCACACATTTCTTTGGCAGATGCTTGTGCAGAAGCAAATCCAGTGTCTCTGTGGTTGGTAAGAGAGGCTTCAGTTTTCTCCAGATCAACTGCAACATCCATCTGCATTGTCTCAGACTGCAATAACTTGTTGACATGCTGAATTTTTGTCAGGATGTCATCC
>NW_027181073.1:0-16727 GCF_040956055.1 Brachionichthys hirsutus
ATAGGCAAAGTGGTGGCGTTATGCTACATGATGAAGCTTTATGCTAACGTGTCTGCAAGGCTTCTGATTAAAAAAACAACTAAACAGAAAGGCGTGTAATTAGCTGGAAGCTCTTGTGCTGTTAGTCCCGATATTCTCCGGAACATTCCCTGTTAATTCCCTCTGGAAACAGCCAGGCCTCGTGTGTCGGCCCGTCGGCAGGATTTGTGCGTTTGCAGCTAGCTTTAGTGGCTTTAAGTCTCTGGGCATTGTGTGGCGTCATTAGCGGTGTTGCGTTCGGTGGTTAATGAGAGGCGAGGCACCACGCTATGAGTTATTAGTTACCGTGGAGACGGCGGGCCCGACTCTGTGTTTCTGTGTTTGGAGGGAAGATGAGGAAAGACGAGCAGAGACGCAAAAGATCCGGATCCAGGTACGGACGCAGAATCTGGGTCGCTTTCTTCAAAGCTATGAGATCATGAGAAAAGTGAATGCGTATTTTGAGAAGGGGACAATCAGGTCAAAGTAACAGAGAGAGAGAGTGAGAGAGAGAGACTCCATATTAATACGAGATAATGCTGACTAATCCGACCAATCCAGATGGATTTCATCCGGGAGTGAAACCTGATTTCAGGTGAAGCGATGTCGTCTGATTGCTCAGGTTTCCTTGACAATGGTGTTGATCTGAAGTGTGTGCTTTTTGAAATGAGATGCGATGAGAGTCTAAAAGCAGAACTCATAACAGGCTATTAAAAGAGGCTAATTAGCCTCATTTGTTGCTCTGAGCCATTTTAATTCTGTGTGTGTGTGAGAGAGAGAGAGAGAGAGAGAGAGAGAGAGAGAGAGAGAGAGAGAGATCACCTGTGTGGGAATAAAAGGAGAAAACTGACAAATCCTAAACAGAGAAGACTGTTGTGGAATTTCCCCATACTGCATCTCTCTCTCTCTCTCTCTCTCTCTTTCTCTCTCACTGCAGCAGCGACTGCAGTCGTTTTTCTATCGAACACGACACAGGAACAGATAAAATCGGGCTTCATCCGACCGTTATTCATCGCCCCCGACAACCTGCGAAGAAACAATTCTCCCAAGATTCCTTTGGATCAAAGCGAAGGTCTTCTGCTCTCAAACAAACAAACAAGCAAACAAATCACTAATTTATAATTATTACAGCAAATGAGCCGTGATGACTCCTTAAGATCAGGCAACAGATCTGGCATTGGTCCCCGATTGATTCAGAATCTGCAGGTAAACAGTAAACAAAACAAGATTCATGAGCTAAATGCTAAAAGCAACACGTTTGTGGGAATGCCCATGACGACAAGGCGAACGACGCTTTAGCTATTGATCCGGGCGTTCCCGGGATTGACTGGCGCTGACTTCCCCGGAGCCGAACAGAGGGGATCCGTTTCACTGCTGCAGACGGTGCTTTGAGGCTTCAGCCCCCCCCGGCTCCTCTTCTCATCTTCACCTCCTTTCTCTGGCTTTAACCCCCCTCCCATCATCTCTTCTGTCCCTCAGTAGAGAGCTCAGGGGCCTGGCTCTGATTCAAAACCTTTTTTGATGTCGCTGCTCAACGCTGCTCAGTTTCATCCATCCCTCTTTCTGCGATTCAGATCCCTTCCTTTACTAAGGTAAACCACTAAAGCTCCAACTTGTCCTAAGAAAACGGTTCTGCTACTGCAACTGAAGCATTTGAGCTTTGTAAGCATTTTTCCAACACGCCATTCCCGGGTCCGAGGGCGTTTTCCTCTCCAACCCACTGATGAAACGTCAAGCAGAAGCCGTCAGCCGTGTTTCGGCACCAATATGTACTAATATATTCAGGAAACTCTCTCAGTCGTCAAGGAAAAGCATCCCTCACAGTTGGAAGGACGGAATAATGGAATATTTAGGAAACTGTAACTTGAAAAATTACTTTGGATCTTCTGATCTTCTTGCATTTATTGTATTGGTAATGACATAAGATAACTTCAAACAGTTCTTTCGACCACATGAAACCCGTTTGTTGACGTCGGCTCGGATCAAGCCGTGAACACGGATAAGATTCCCAACCCTCGGGCTGCAGAGAGAAACAGCGGCGACAGACTGCAGCCCAAGCTCAACAAGAAGCTCTTTGTCCTCCCTCTTGAACATATTCCCTCTAAATCTATTTACTCTCTCTCTTTCGCTCTCTTCCCATCCTCTGTTTCCGCCCTTCCTATACGTTTTGCCGTTGCCATTGTCCGCTCCTGGATAGCCAAAGCACAGCCAGCGGCCGAGGCGGACAAGAAGCCTGTTCAGTCAGCGACGGCGATGGAGAAAGGAAGGAGCCTGGAAAAACGCGGGGGGGAGGACAGAGTGAATTCTCTGAATGCCTTGCAAATATTAGCCACGCCCCCCCCCCACGCCCTCTTTTTCCACCAACAGTCCCGACGATAACATCTTGGAGAACCTCGACCATTTTTCCCTACATGACTCCTTTCACACACAAACTCCTGATTGGCTCTGAGCTGAAAAGTCTCTTTCACTTCCTTTTCCAGCTCATTTCTCACATTTGCCCATCGTTGACCACGTTTACCGCGCCGAGGACGACAACTCACCTCAACGGCTCGAAATGTAAGACCTCGTGCTGTTTGATCGCACACGTAGCATAGCATGTAGCCGCCCCTTGTTCTGTCTACGCAGAGATAACGGCGGCCCGTTTCCTATTATGGGTTTGCTTGGGAAAAGGGAGGTCCACCGTAATTGTAAGCGGAACAGACACTCTTTGTGCCCGACCACTGCAGGACTGATGCCAGCGGCGGGGGGGACGCATTGAGAGACGGAGGTTAAGAGAGTGCAGCATGGGCGATCACTCTAAGACAAGGTCGCATATTGTAAGCGATAAATACATGCTTAAAAGTCCCAGAATATCTGGTGCAAATGCTGCACTACCTCCAGAAGGTGGCGGTAAAACACCTACGGACTGTTTGCAATCGCCATTCGGAAACAGAAGAAGACGACACGCACTACTAACTCAAGGCATCCGACAAATGGATGCGACTGTGTCACGATCCTCGTGTCCGTTCATGGTGAAAACGGAAAGAAAAATGAAGGTGAGGCGCGGGGAGGAAAGGGCGAGGGAGCGATTTCAAAGCGGGACGCGATGGAGAGGAGGTCAGGTGGAGGCGGAAATGGAGACGGGCGGCCGGAGAAGAAATGAAAGGTAGACTGGAATAAACAGGGCGGCAGACACAGCGACGAAAAGGGGCACGAAACATCCCGTGCATCCGACCTTCTATCCTAAAACCTCCGACCTTCAGATGGAATATACTGAAACACGGACCACTTCACCGCATGCGGGTCGGATGAACGCTAAATACGCACACGGAGACACGAGCCATCCGACCAACAAGCTTCTCTTTGTCTTTCCAACAAGTCCCTCAATGACTTGTTAATTCAGCTCCAGTTACAAACACACGATGGCAAACAATCCGCCCCCCCCCCCTAAAGCGCGTCGGCTTTGATCTATCGATGATCAAAAATGTGCAGGAGACGAAGGACAGGTGATTCAAGCAGAAAGGTGGACGGCTCTCGCACAAAGAAAACAGACAGGAAACGAACAAACAGGCTGCACACAACGCAAAGAAAGCGCAGTGTGTGTGTGTGTGTGTGTGTGTGTGTCCACTGCACTTGCTGCATCAGCAGCCGCTTTTACACCAAGAAGATCAAAGAGCTAACGTTAGCGCGCCGTCCACTCTCGCCTCGCCTCGCCTCCCGTCTACGAGCCGCTCTGCACGCCGGCGGGCCGTTTGCAGCGGCAACAAGTGTCAAGAATAGAAGCGCGCTTCCTACGAGACCGCCTTTGTTGTTACTCGTCCCCTCCCGAATGTTGGCGTCGCTCCACGTAATCCGAAGAGCAAAGCGGCAACAATAACGGCAGGAAGCAGAAGAGAGAGAGAGAGAGAGAGAGGGAGAGAGAGAACGCACCACAGACCCGTAGAGCAGGAGCCGAGACACAGCGCTGCGGCTCGGCGTGATTTACGCGCGACCGAGGTAAACGTGTTTGGGTTACCTCGGTTGATTAGCGCAGTGTGTTGTGTTTGGTTCCTGGTGTGCTTCTGGGCAGGGTTCTGCAGGATTCCAAACTACTGTACGTCAGAACCGGCAAGTCCGGTTTGACAGTGAGCGACTTGCAGAGACACAAATCCACACACGTGCGATTTCGTGCTGCGGAACAGAAGCGCGTATTCCTCCTCACTGTCCCTCTTATTGCCTCATTTCAAATCCTATCCAACCTGGTCACTCCCAATGACCAGAACCTTAGCGTCTCCATCGCCGCCACCTCTGGCTCCGCCTCCTCTCCTCCTCCTTTTCCTGGCTTTTTCTCAACCGTAAAGCTCCCTTGAGTTTTTGTTTTTGCGCCTCGGTTGCATGCAGCAGCTGCACACATCCACTCTTCCGCCCCGCCCCCTCTGAATGCATGCATTAGCCTCCACGGTATCAATACCCCTGAGTTTAAGTTGTCACAACGCATCGGCTCCGCTGCCGTCCTCTCACATTCGCTGCCGCACACACAACAAAGTCACATTTGGCTGGTCCTTAATGCCACTCAGACGATTCGCCGCACGGTATTCCTGCAGGCCGCGACTGATTTTCAGTTACGGACTTGGGATTCGAGACGCGGCCGCTTCCAGCTCGGGTTTGTTTATTCACCCGCGTTCCTTTCGGAGAATGTCGGGGGGGGGGGGGGGGCAGCTTCATTAATGTTTAAGCGCACGACACAAGGAAGTGTAGTCAAAGCAAAGAGACGCTAAAACAAAGCGCAAATTGTGTTTTGCTCTGAAGCCAATGTCGGCTTCTGTGAGAGCAACTCTGCAGCGGTTCTTATTCACCGATCAGACGGAGGGATGGAGGGATGGATGGAGGGGGGGGGTCTGAGGATGTGGGAAAAAGAGAGGCAAAAGGAAAGCTAAAAGAGAGCTGGCAGAGTGTGAAAAAGCAGTGTGTGTTTATTTGGCAGGTCAGCAGAGATGAAACTCTTATTTACATTTATAGAGGAAGGTGGGTGCAAAATTGTGTGTGTGTGTGTGTGCTTCACCACGCATAGCACACACACTTACACTATTGGTGTGTTTGTTTGTGCACACATTCAGGAGAGAATGAGAACAGACCAGTTTATGCACACACCTTAGAATAAAACAGAGGAAGGAGAGGAGGAGAATATCAAAGGCCAGATATTAGACCTTTATTATAATAATAAAGGAAGGCGTATACCTCCGCCAGGGTACCTTTTAATTAACTTAGACCCTAAAACAGACTCCAGAAACAGCGTGCCTCATCAAAATAGCGACTCTACTTAATGTTATAACATTTCAAAACATAATAAACGATCTAAAGTAGCTCTATTGGTTTTAGAATGGGACCAAAATCCAAAGAAAAACTATTCTCTACTGCTAAGTGTACTGTACTTTGTTAGGTTTACTGTACTTTGTTAGGTTTACTGTACTTTGTTAGGTGTACTGTACTTTGTGAAGTGTACTGTACTTCACAGTACTGCGGCTCCACGCTGAGGTTTTTTGGGCTCTTCAAATCCCTTTCCTCCGCATTTAATCAGATTCTGTGAGATAATTTATGCGTAATAGACAGAAATGTTGAGAGGAGCTGCAGCCAAGCGGAATCTGGGATCCGCCCTTTTATCTCGATCCACTTAAACACCAACTGGATCTATCAGCGCCTCCGAGCCAACCCTCAGATCAGATCAGATCAGAACCTGTCGCGGAGTTCACGTTGTCATCGTGCAAAATAGACTTACTGATGTAAAGTATATGTTATAACATTAATTATTACAGAATAATTACAGTTACAGAATCACCCCTCCTGCAGCAGAACCTCCTCCAAGACCCAAACCCAAGCAGGCAGCTGTAATTGACGTGTTAATGGAGACCAGTGCTTTTAATGGGGGGCAACAAGTCCCCCCCCCCCCCGTTCCGCTACGACCGCCGAAGTTTCACGCACCGAACACGCACCCTCACCGGAGGATCGACACCGCAACGCAACTTCTACGCGCAGATACGAAGATAATATGAAGCTTACCGGGGGGAGAGAGAGAGGGGGGGCGAGTCCGCGGAGGTCCGCATGCAGCGGCGGGATCCGGTGGAAGCGTTCGGGATTCGTCGCTGCGTTAGAGACGTCGGTCTGACATGTTGCGTGTCGGAGCGACCGGGAACGGCGCGCAGTTACCGGACGCAGCGCGGAGCCGTTCATCAGCCTGCGCCGCTCTGAGCTCCGCCAGACAGGACGCTGCTGCTGCTGCTGCTGCTGCTGCTGCTGCGAGGAGGAGGAGCGAGAGCCCCGGAGCTGGCGCGCAATGCATCGTGGGATGTGTAGTTGAAGTCGGGGAAATGTGACGCGTTTGTAATTTCTTTTCTCCTCTCTATTAAATAACTTAGCTTGCGCTGGCTCAAAAGTAGAATTACATTTTTGATTATTACGAGTGTTGTTTATATATATATTATATATATTACAAGTTTTTCATTTATTCATTTATGCTAAACTCCATTGGGTTCAGGGGATAATTATTCTTTAAATGTCACTCCTTGAATAGTATTTCGATATATTTTTTATATTATAACTGGATATTTTCACGATACTATGACATTCAAACATATTATGTTCTAACAAGACATTTATATTGTTAATAAAAATAGGTTTACATTTTTCTTACCGCGTGGACGGTCTCTCACGGGGACAGCACAGCCTCCGGTGTGATGAATAAACGTTCTCCTGTATTGTGTTTCATTGTTGGAGAGGTTTATTCTTCCCTATAAGAATAAATTCTCCGGGCTTTCACAAGAAGCCTCTTGAGTATTCTCACATATATTCCTAATTAATTCAGAGACGAGCAGCTACACGTTTAACACTCCGATCATATGAGCAGCATCAACAGCTTAGACAAAGAACAGCATCACATGATGCTAACCACTTCAATAAAAGGACATTTCCGAGCGTATTGTATCCAGGCGGAGAACTTGATCGATGAATTCCTGCAACAAAACAATCCCTCTGTTTTCTTTGAGGTCAACGGTCCCCCTGAGCTTTCATTGTTTCTGATGGCCCTCTTCCCTACTTTATTGTGGCTGGACTTACAGTATGACCGCTAAATACAACTATCTAAGTGTGTGTGTGTGGGGGGGGGAGTGCATAGGAAATGCTTCTGCCTCTCGGTTGCCATAGGTCTAAATATAGAGCTCTCTGCCTCCTCTGTGCAACTGTCACCGGCTGGGTTGGATTGTTGGCCATTCAGGAAAGAAACTTGAGGCGTGTTGAAGTTAGGATAAATTGTACGAGCTGAGAATAACTCGTTTGTTCTGGACGTGCCCTGGAAACAGGGTGGCAAGAGGGCATGGTGCACAAATGCAAGGCTGAGTTTCTTGGTCTTGTTTTTGTTTTTTTTTTACAGAATGTGGAGATGATTTGATTAGTATGTTGCAGCCAAGAGATGTGGACAGATGAAGTTAGGCTCTCACAATCGAATCTGACAACCTCCGCTTGTCAATTCCCCATTACTCACAGATGCGTTTTTATTTCACAGAAGCAATTCATGCCCTGATTACATCTGACTGTCGATTCTTTTTTTTTTTTTTACTTCAATGCCTGACATGTGGTCATGTGCCTTGACAAGCTTTGGACCTTTTTCGACTGCTAAGTGCAGGAAGCATAAATAACCAGGGACCATTTCCTGTCCTCGTCTATTTGATTATGAGATATGTCTGTTTGATTGTCTATTTGGAAAGCAGCACCTCCTTTATTGACTTAGTGCTCGACAGAAGCCTCACATGTCCCCTCCTAACATAATTCTGAGACGTGGGTTTTTTTTTCAGACCGTGCTGCAGTCGGTTTCCCTGCCCTTTCGCTTTAATGAGCTGTGTCATGTCATTGTGAAAGTCAAGTTTAAATATATCACTATTGTTAACCCCACCCCCCCCCCCCCCCCCTCCCTATGTAAAGGCTGAAAATATCACTATTATGGTTGTGCTTAAACGGAAGAGGAAGAAGCACAAGAACAAGGTCACAGTACAGACAACGCCCCATGCTGTGCTGTCATATATTCAATGACTGTGTTTGTGTGGTAGTGTTTACTGTGTTTTTCCAATGTGGTTTTATGGTGAGAAAAACTGACATTGATTCATGTTTTAGAGGTTATCAAAACTATACAGAGGTATCACTGAGTGACTCTTAAATATAAATTCGAAAAGCACTGGGAGAGTGCAAACCTCCGTCACGCAGGTTTTGTTGGATTTACACCAACAATTTGTCTTGTTTTTATTAAAAGATTTAGATTCAATGACCATAAAGCACTGAATTGACACTGGCACTATTCGTTTAGTAGTTATTCATAACCTCTTTGGCGGAAGTAATGATATTTAAAATGCATGTATTTTTTTTAATATACCTGGATCCCCGAGCTAGAAGGCATTTTGCTTGATAGTGCATATCGGGCCCCTTTATGACTGTGATTTTTGTTGAGTGAATTGAATGCATATTTTACAACATATTATTATTTTTTTGAAATGCCTCAATTATAAATAAATTGAAAAATACGGATTTTATTTTATTATTATTTTTTGCATCCAGATCGGCAAACGCCCTCAAATGGATTATAACCAGATCCACACAGACATAAAATGACGCTCCACGTCCAGTTCTTTATGCTCTGGCGCCCTCTAGTGACGTAAGCAAGAAGCGCCGGTGTCAGTTAAAGCGGAGGGGGAAAAAAACATGGCGGCGTCCACTAAAGCGAAGTTGTTGCTGAACGCTGTGAAGAAAATATCGATTCGGTTCTGTCCGTTTGAGCCCAATGTTCGATCCACGCGGTAGGAAACGTGTTTCTGAACACACTTTCGCGTCTGTTTTGTGTGACTGCTTGCGTATGGAATTCCCGCAACGAAGGGAATAGCGCTTCCTAACAGCGTTAGCTTCAAGTTGCTAAGCTGCTTTAACGAGTTCGTGACTGCGCCTAGAATGAATAATAATAATAAATAGGATAGAGAAAACCAGTAAATGAAGACATTGAGTTAAAATGGCAGTACTGTAGAGTTGTGTTTCATCTTTTCCCCTGCAGGGAGTTCCTGTTCATGGTGGGCTCAGAGAAGGTCAGATCTACCAACGCGAACTGCGAGGTGGTGACCGAGGTGAAACATGACAAGTCTGCGCCCATCGTGGACGTTACATTCAGTAAGTAGTATATTACCTCATTTAACTACATCGCAGGAAGGAATTTTTTATTTTATATTTGTATTTATTTCGATCACGTAAACAACAAAGAATAAAAATAATA
Organism: Brachionichthys hirsutus; assembly: GCF_040956055.1. Lineage (NCBI taxonomy): Eukaryota > Metazoa > Chordata > Actinopteri > Lophiiformes > Brachionichthyidae > Brachionichthys > Brachionichthys hirsutus. Next base: position 9,278 of record NW_027181073.1, read on the forward strand.
AAACAACGCCGAATACATGCACATGTACATAAACATATACATACATATATATAGACATAGTCACACACGCGCATTACATGTAATTGTAATTAATAATAATAACTCAAATAATAAATAATAGCCATGATGCAGTAACTACGCGGCTTACATGAGTGAAAAGGAGTAGGAAGAAGTATGTACTTATTTAGTCCTACCCCTTAAATTGATTAGGATCTCTGCACCACCTGTGACTCTTTAATCTGAACGTTTCACTGCTTTCTTTCTACAGCAGCGACCAGTTGTTGTTGTTGTTGTTGTTGTTGTGTTTTTTTCTCATTGCGTCTTTGTCCGCTTCAGCAAACGGAGACCGGCTGGTGATGAATGGGGCCAATTTAACCAGCGCTGAGATGATGAGTGCGTTTCAGTCGCGATTGCCAGCCAGGGATGCATAAAGGGATACCTGCAAGCAAAGAAGGAATATGTACAGTTTGTCTGAGTATATTATTGGATGTTTATAATAAAAGTATACAATTTAATTCTGGTGTTTTTTGTGTGAATGAAGCTTTTGACTTTTGTCTGCATGACAGACATGATTATTTAATACTTCAGCTAAGGCATAAACACAGTATTGTTGATATAGGCCTACCAAAACAACCATTAAAAAAAACTTCAGAGAACAACTACATTTCCCATGATTCTTTGGCAGTGTGACTCGTGCTTAAGACCGGATTTTGTTTTGCATAACAACAAAAGTCATTATTAGTTTTGAGTTTTTTACTCGGAAAGTTTGCAGATGTAAATTCAGATTCAAGTTTTTTTTTTTAAATCAAATGAGTCGTAAAAAATGTCAACCTGAGACGCTCTGTTGCGTGACGTTCCAGCCTGTGATTGGTTGCTCTTGCGTGGCCTCACGTCGTGCTGGCCCTTTAAAACCGGGTCTGTTTCCACAGTGGAAGAGACTTGAATCCAGAGACTCGACTGGGAGCTGTGGTGGACATCATATCCAAACCCGCAAAAATGGTTGACAAGTTCGTTGGGACGTGGAAGATGATTTCCAGCGAGAACTTTGACGACTATATGAAAGCAATAGGTAGGAGAGTTTAACAACTAAACTAGCATATAAATAATAATAATAATAATAATAATTTTCTATTATCTTATAGACAATAGGATTTATTCACTGAATTGTTACCTTAACATGCACTCCTGCCCTGCAGGTGTAGGATTTGCCACCCGGCAGGTGGGGAATCGGACCAAGCCCAATTTGATAGTGAGCGTGGACGATCAGGGTGTCGTGTGCATAAAGAGTCAGAGCACCTTCAAAACGACTGAAATCAGGTTCAAGCTCAACGAGCCTTTCGAAGAGACGACCGCGGACGACAGGAAGACGAGGGTCAGTGTGGGTCGGAGGGGAAGAGAAAGAATGGCAGGTGTGGTTTGGTTCTGGAATGATGGGGCTCAACTCTGGTTTGTTGCCCCCCGCAGACCGTGATGACTCTGGACAACGGGAAACTTGTGCAGAATCAGACCTGGGATGGCAAAGAAACGAACATAGAGAGAGAGATCACAGACGGGAAATTAATAACGGTAAGTTTTTATTTTTTATTTAGTGGGAAGTCAAATGCAGAATCTTCTCCTTTGGCAAGTCTCTGTTTAAAATGTATTTTTCCTTGCTTTGAATTCATTTCTGCAAAATGGCCTCATTTATAAACATCCCTGCTTTTTTTTTTTGTCTTAAATCAAACTTAAGGGGAATAAATAAAGATAAATAAGTAAGTAATTGTAGATATTGCTTGAGATGCACTAACAGTGATTCACGTCCAACATTTGACGGTCCCTTAAGGATAAACTCTTCCCCAAATTTCACCTGTTTCGATCCCTGAATCTGATCTCTCTCTCTCTCTCTCTCTCTCCTTCTCGATTCCCCACAGAAATGCATTATGGGAGACGTGGTCGCAGTGAGGACGTACGTGAGGGAGGCCTGAGGAGACTCCTTCAGCGCTCGCTCTCCTCGCTGGATGACAGGCTCAGTTCAATGAGCGGAATACCAAACTGCGAGGGAACCAGAGGGAACGTTCCGCGCTTCTGTTCTCCAACGTGACACATTTGTTTTCATTTGGAACTTCTTGTGATTTGAATAAAGAGGAACATTTGTGGAAGCAGGTTTCTCTGAATGGTTGATTATTATTTTAGAAGGACTTGTGGAAGTCTTCCAGCTATTTTGCCGCACTGAGGGACGCTTTATATAAAGTACTCTAATGAGATCTGACGAGACGATCTCCCGATCTCAGCAGCAGACTCCCGCGTTCGGTGAATATTACTTTAAATAACTTTATCGCAATTTCAACATGACATTTACTTAAAAGTCAAGGACTAAGAGGTCGATGATTCACGCAGACGGGGGGCTCCTCGAGGAATGCAAGCCTTTATTCCAGAGTTATTGGGAGTATCATGCAGGGAGAGGTCAGCGAGGAAACGTACCCCCCCGCCCCCCCCTTCCTCTTTGTAAGGTCGAACATTTCCCATTGCACATCCACTGGCAGCGCTACATGGAGAAGCCAAACGCTTCGTGGCTCATCTCCGCCCTTTGGCCACTGGTCAAGTGTTTGTGTACGTTAGGATTGTTCCAGACACAGAACAGGATAGGGAGACGCTGTCCCTGATTGGAACTAATGGGCCGGAGCACCAGGAACAGGTGGACTCCTGAACCCGCGTGGACGGCGCCGCTGACCTTAGAGGAGCGCTTACGAGCGTGTTGAACTTTTGGGTAGAGTCCAAGTGGAGGAGATCAGGCCAGTTTACAGCAAGCAAAGGTCACCAGTGTGGACTCAGTGTGTCATTGCATCATGTTCTAATAGCTTCTATTTTTGACTGCTCTCCTGTTTTGGGTTGTTATTTTCCACTCTGAAAGTCCATCTCATTATGAAATCACATGATCCAGTCAGACTCTAACAGTAAAGTGCATTTTAGTGCATGCATTTGCGCTGACATGATTTCAGGTCGTCTGGTTCCCAGGTAGTCGTCTTGCAGGTGCGTTCAGCATAAGGCAAAGCTGCTGTTTTATCTTTGTTTGAATGGAGAGCTGTGCCGAAGGATGCTCAAGCTAAACGCTAAGGACCTGCAGCCCAAATAATACAACCTGTCGGTGAGGAAAAGCAAGTCACGATGCTTTATTAGAAGCTTCGAATGCTTCTTGCATTCGAGATCTCCTTCTCGAGTCTTATTTTGTAGATGTTATAAAAGCGCTTCCAGACAGAATCACTTTCTCACAGTGAGCGGCAGAGAAGATCACATCTGCTCTGGATCGACTTACAGGTGCAGCGCTCGGGAGCCACGGGAGTCCTCCTCATTCTGTTTGGACAACTGCAGGAGGACGAGGCGGATCTGCGCCTCCCTGGTCTCTAACCTCAGGCACTGTTGATCGGAAGATCCTTGGTGGTACTTAATTATTCAAAGATCAACAAAACGTATTCTGCACTTTGCTCTCATTGAGTTCTTAAAAGCACGTTTCATTTGTTTGAGTTGTGTTCTCTAAAAAAGGCAGGAGCTGGATGGCCTAAAAGAGCGAGACAGAACATCTGTAATAATAATCTGTTAGTTTAGGGCCAAACAGGATGGGGGGCGGGGGGGAGGGGGGGGATTCTGGAAAGGTCCCGACCCCCCCCCCCCCCCCCCCCCCCCCCCACCATCCACAGTTGACCAAATCAGCAGCATGGCTTCAGAGCGTAAATTAGGAAACTGTTCAGGAAGGAGTGTGATAGAGAGAGGCCTGCTAAAAGGACAATGAGAGACAAAGGCATCCCTGCAGAGAGAGAATATAAAAAAATATCATAAATTCTTATCAATCAGGAAAATGTTCTTTATGTAATGTAATTAAAGGGTGGCGCAGCTGCTGCTCACACTTCAATGGTTATTAAAACGATTTACTTTAAGTCTCTAGAAATCGACTCCTTACTGACCTTTGCTTGTGTTTGTTTGTTTGTTTGTCTAGAAGGTGTCATGAACTTCTTTTGTGCTCAGACAGACTTGAGAAGAATGAACTCACATCCTTTACACAACATCTGGAAGGCTCCACTTGAGCTGCGACGTCGACGCCCTTCCCGTGCTTGTCCTTTATTTAAACACAAACAGCTTTCATGTTAAAGCGGGTCAGCGGGGGGGGGGGGGCTCAAGGTGCAAGAAAGTTAATGTCCTCGCCGCATGAGACTCTTATATCGAATCGCACGATCAAAACACGTTAGAAGTTGCTGAGGAACTCAAACTGGAGCAGGAGTTTTGAGGAGGAACGTCTTCCTCGCTTCTAGAACGGAGGGATGAGCTGAGCGTGACGAGGAGACCGCCGGGACATTTTTCAGCCACAACAATCCGTAAAGCAGGAGAAAATTTGGGTTTTTCTAATCTAGGATCGCAGAGAATACAAAAATTAGAAACAAACTCAGGGACAAATGTTTCCACATCTGGAGGAATGTGATGTTTAGCTAGAAAAGAGTTTGTAACCAGAGGGCAGCTGGAGATCGCATCCCTGCCTTCAAGGTCAATAGTTCACAAAAGGAAAAAACAACCCAATAGACCCTGGATTATCTGTGTCCGTCCATCCAGGTCCAGGTGAAACCCTGGACCCATGCCAGCTCATCCACGGCCCCCCCTTCATCGCTGCACCTTCTTCCTCAGACTTCATGTTGAGTCTGGATCGCTTCAGTTTCAAGGAAATTCATGTGAAAGGAACAGTCGGCGGCATCGCTGTGTGTGTTTTGGCCCGTAGGACTGTAGCCCCCCCCCCCCCCCGACACCTCCCTACGACGAAAGGAGGGTTTACACACATCGGTTTTACATCGACCCTCTCCACGGGACCTCCGGCTTTTGTGCGGACCTCAAATCGGTCTCCAAGAGCAACCAAACAGCTGGGCGGAACTATGTCGGATGAGGCCCATGGAGGGGGGGCTTTCTTCTATTGAATCTCGCTATAGATTAGAAAGAACTGTGGATGTTATGCAAGCTGCACCCTGTCAGGCTGTTCTGTTATCGTCTAAAAACACCCCGAGAGGCAACTCCGGGATTCCAGGAAGGAACGCTGTTCAGGATCAAACATGGCAGGCCGGCGCTCCCATATATCCATGCACTTTTAATTTGTACATGATTGTTAATCTTCGCTCTCTGGAGTCCCACGGAGAGGTCAGAGGTCACCGGCTCGGCTAAAGAATGTGGACCGAACGCCGGAGCGGGATACGCGGCCACGTGTCTCAGCGCCGGAAGCTTTTCATTGATACTTGATCAAAACTAGCGTGTAGGGAGTGCTGATGCCGCCGCCTCAGATGAAGGTGGTGTCGGTCGGGTCAAAGTAGAACTTCTGAAGGCCTCGGCGCTCCGTATGAGGAAACACGCTCTCGGCCTGTAGGACGCCGCAAAGAATCGCTGCCTTTCAACTCGTCCCACCAGGAGTTCCTGTCAGAGCTGAGGCGCAGAGGAAGGATGATGAGAACATGGGAACAAACCGAGTCCTACACAATGCCCCCCCCCCCATGGAGAGAAACTACTCTGTTTTGATGTCTCTAAACAAACAAAGAAAGATGAACGGCTGATAAAAATCTAGAAATGTTGCCGTTTTCTGCTCTTAATCCACCACAAGGCATCATCACAAAGTGGAGCTTAGCCACTCCTCCTCCTCTTCCTCCTCCTCCTCCTCCTCCTCCTCCTGTGACTAATGTGTGACGGGACATGTGATCTCTAATCTGGATGGGGTGATGGCGATGGGGGAGTAAGGAATGGGGTGATATTTGAAATCAGTCTGTGTGTGTGTGTGTGTGTTAAACCAGATGGGTAGTAATAAATGTTTGCTCACATGTAACCCCCAGACTTCAGGAGGAAGAACCTTTATTATGATTAAAGGTATGTAAATCTACACTCTTTAAAATCAAAATAAAGCATCCACTTTTCATCATCATCATCATCGTCTTCCTCTATATATTTATTTACTGCACTGACTTTCTTTCCTTCATACAGAATTACATTTCCCCACTACTAAAAATGATGTTATTATAAGTATTGTTTATTTGTGTTTATTAAAGTCATTAACAACCACAACAACAACAAATTGAATTCATCCTGCATTTATTTTTATGCTTACTTGCTTATTTTTCAGAACACACTCGCATAACATACTTCTAAACAGGAAATCAATCCCATACAAAACTCCCAATAAAGACTAAAGCTAAAACAACAAACGCGTGGGCCACGCTCCGTCTCATCTACTTTATCTCTGTTTGCGGCGTCTCCTCCTCTTGCAGACGACACAGCGAACCGCTCCAGCCAATCGGTGCAGCTTGGGACATGAACTCTCGTCTTGTGTTTCTGTGTCTGCGTCCTCCGCGCTCGCCGAGACGCCCTGACCTTCTCTGGCAGGTGGGCCGGATGCACGGAGTCGATATCTCGGAGGTCAGGCCACGCTGTGAAGGTTTACCCTACCTGCAGACGGAAGCCGTGATCAAGTCTTCATCTGCAGTAAACACGTCACGCCTGTTACAAATGGAGTTGCACGTTGTCGCCTGACAATTTGGACTTAGCTTAGGAAACGTACGAACAATAGGCCTCAGGAAAGTTGGCTTTGGGACGTGCTGAAGGCAGCAGCCTCCGATAGGTGGGAGGAAATCGGGCGCTGTTACTCACAGGATGACCTTTGTCCGAGAGCTTGAACCCAAACAGCGGAAAACTCTCTGAGCCATTCAGGTGGACAGCCACGGTCGCCTGCTGCGTGCTTGGGGGGGGGGTCCAGATGCACCTTTTTACCAGAGGTGAATCTGGACTCTAATCCCAATCTGGGATGTTGAAATATATATTTGGAGGAAGGGGGCAGGGTGCATTGGGTCAGAGGATGATAGTTAGTGTGTGTGTGCGGCTGAAATAACGTGGCCCCAAGAGCCCTTCGATAGCTCAGCTGGTAGAGCGGAGGACTGTAGTTGGTGCAACGGGAATCCTTAGGTCGCTGGCTCAAATCCGGCTCGAAGGAGTGCCTTTTGTGTTTTCAAAAGTTCCGGCCACAGGCGCTGCATTCAGGGGATATGGGAAATAATGAAACTAAGATGAATAGCTGGAATCAGGAGCCGGGGGGAGAGCAGTTCTACCCTGGTCCTACCCTGGTCCTCCCCGTGGGTGTTCCTGTCAGGGCTCCGGGGAGCCGGACATAATTCAGTTAATTGGATCTCAGCGCTACAAACAGAAGCTCAGAGAGATTGTTCTCTTATGTGGGTTAAAGGTAGTGGACTTCCCTCTGCTGCCTCAGCGACTTGCTTTTCCTCTCGTGACTTTGGTCAAGTTGCAAACTTTTTGTAGTTCAGGTTTTTTTTTAAATCACAACCTCCCTCTTTAAAAAAAAAGCAGCACAAAACACAATGTGTGGACATTTTTATTAATTTAATCCCCAATTGAAATCCGCAAAATAAAGCGATTAATCCCACGTGGGACTCTAATGAAGACA
>NW_027181074.1:0-16722 GCF_040956055.1 Brachionichthys hirsutus
CTTTATCTCCTGGGAACCCGGGAGTAAAGCACTGGCAGCACAACGTGTTCCTCAGTGTCGGCTCTAAAACCAAGCGCTCCCATCCAGCAGCAGAGTCAAGCTGCGACTTGAGAATGTCAGTTATTGAATGCTGGAGCCAGAAGGTTCAGCGTCGACGTTTAGCATGCGAGACAAATGTTAAACGTTTTGGGTGGGTGCGTTAAGTTCACTCAGGGAATGCTGAGTAAGGGAAGAGGCCATTTCTAAACCCCTTTCACAGCATTTGAACTTTGTCTTGAAATGCCTTTTCAATGTTTTCATTCAAGCAGCTCTAATTTTGGGTCTCTGAGCCATGAGATATTTAACTGCTATGGAAATCTTAATATACTGTCCTGCGGTTTAGGGATGTAGGGAGACTTTATACAAATACACTGAATTTGGTCGAATTGATGTGGAAGTGCCCTGCAATGCCCTGGCGACACGTCTGGGGTGTAGTCAGCTTTGACTCCAGCAACACCTGTGACCCACAAGGCGGATAAAGCGGCCGTGGAGAAGACGATTGAAGTCGTCTCGTCTACAAGAAAATGGGCGGATGGACGGACGGATGGACGGATGGATGCTGTGGAAGCTGCATATTCTGCACTTGTTTTGTGTGGGTGCATCTTTATTTTAAGTGTTTTTCAGGTAGCCAAGCTAGTCATCATAGCATGTCTGAGGCTAGCTGTTTAGCTTATTTATTTTACTGCTGTTACTGTTTTCACCAAATAGCCATTCATTACAAAAGTGTCGCGACTAATCTGACAATATGTCCACTTGCATGATTTAAATTGATTCAGCTAGCAACGTAAGTCTTGTATTCTATACGTGCATGGCGTGAATCACCTTTTAAATGAAATTAATTGAATCAATATCAGTAATTCTAAGTGTATTTAAATGTGCAGTTCTGTTGTTTTTGTATTTAGAGCGTTTAAAAGGATAGCTTGCCTATTACAAGTTGTACCTGTTGTATTAGCTATTAGGGGTATGACAGGTGGTTATTTGTGATGCTCAAAGTAGAAATTTGTAACAATATTTCTCCTGAGAAAAAGGAGACTCCAGCTTCATTAAGGGCTTTCAAAGACAGACAGTTAACTGAAGAGCCTAAATAAATACAACTGATCCGTCTCCAAGCAACCAAACAAATTCAATGACATTATGAAGGCCTACAAACCCTCTAAAGAAATCTGCTAATCGGACCTTGAGTGGGGATTGCTTTGTTCAGTCACTGTCTACAAAGTTTTAATTTGCAGCCAGAGTTCCCAACATCTATCTGTCCATCAGATTTGTGAGTTTCTTTGAGTCACTATGGTAACAGAAGAAAACAGGGGGGGAAAGCACCTCCCTCTGGAGGTGGTTCCTCGTGATCTTTAGTTCTTACTGTTAAAAGGTCGTCTGAGTCACACAGCAGTCACTTCTGGATCGCATGCAGTCTTCAGCTCACACTCGATATAGAAATTGATTGGAAGATCATGAGTAATGGGACTTTACGATCAGACTGCATCGTCTTAAAGACAGAGCACCCACCAGCAGCGGAGAATCGGTTACATCTGGTGTTTAGCTGGTTTTATACTGCAGAATAACAGCAGTACCCAAACAGTGACCCGCCATGCAGCTACTCAGATCTCCATCAAGACTTCCTCTCTCCCCCTCCGTCTTCCTGCATGCGTAGGATGACAGATCTGCAGCTGTGTAAGTCTAGATGCAACAAATTGTAACGTGAAAGTTTAAATTCTATGGCAACTTCTGACACAAAGGTGAGTCATACAGGTAGAGTGCAGACTGGCAACCGCTGACAGCCGCCAAGAGGACGTTGTCGGTTTTCGTTTTTCGTTACCTCTGCCGAAACGGAGCTTACATAATCGCTGGTTCCTTTGTCCGTCCGTCCTTCCAATAGAAAGTTAACTCAAAAGGTTCTGGAAGGATCGTGATGAAATTTCCAGGAAATGTTGGGAATCTTACCACAAACAGGTGATTAAATTTTGGTGAAGATCCACAAAGAATGACCCTGGATTCTAGATCGCTTTGAAGGTTTCAGCAACATTGCCGTAAATGGGAGCTCCAAAATTGGTTGTTCAATATCTCGGGTGATTATTGACCAATGATTATGGAATTGGACAATCATGTAGGGCGACGACTAAATGAGACCTCCATAATTAACTGCAAATTTATTCAGTGAAGACACTTCAAATATATTTAAGGCTCCTGTAAAACCTAAATTTATGAGCATAAAGCTTTTCACATGGACTCTTCTGTTGCTTTACGGTGCAACACTACAGCCCAGACAAGCCCTCGTAAGAGAGCTTTACACAAGGATGTGAAATGAACCATCATTTATGGTGAAACAATGCAATGAGTGTTTGTAAAGGTATTATTTGTGGCTCGTTTTATTCCGACTAGACAATATTCACTGCTGTACAGAAGGGAGAGAAAACTCGTGGAATCTGTTGGTGCGATGGCACCCTCACATGGCTCGTGTTCAGCACTGCACTGATGCCACCCGACCTGCTTTGAAGTGCAGAGCAATGATGTAATAAAGACGCTTACTATTCAAGTGTTTCTTGTACGTTTATTTTCTCCATCAACATTCATCCCTGCGGTTCTTGTTAACACGCGTTCCTCCACACGAGCACAGAATTCACAGATTACGGAGGCGTTTAACATCAGTGTGTGAAATCTTGATTTCCCCTCAGATCAGCTCGTTCTTCTGTTGAAACCTGAAAAGAAATTATACTTTAGTAACTCCTCACTTAAAAGTCACTGACCTGGAGGCCCACGGAATGCTCACCTGGAGTCATGCCGTGCAGGAACTCTTACAGATCGAGGTACGCGCCGCTTTCGACGAGAAGACAATCTCATTCGTTCTCCTGCCGAGGTCGAAAGGACGCTGTGATGTCTTAAAAATAAAGAAAGTTCTTACGAATACACAAGAAAAGGTGAGAGGCAGAAACATTCAGGTCAACATACCTTTTCAGGCCTCCAGACCTTCTGCCTGGGAAGCTCGGCTGCTGCGTTTTCTGCTCCTAAAAACAAAAAGAGAAATGCATCTACAACCTAATAAATACTGGAGTAGGAGAAACAGGAGCCTCGACGGCGGTGTTGGAGGTTTACCTATAACCCGGCCGTGAGGAGTCACACGGCCGGGCCTCAAACAGCCTCGCATCTCTCTAGCAGACGCTACAGGAAAGGACAGAACCACTGCAGGCTGAGCCTCGCTGGAACGGTCTGCACAACACCAACGCCCCCCAACTCACCTCCCTCTTTCCTTTAACGCAAACAGTCTGATTTCAAACCCGATTCGTGCATCAAACCGATTCCACTCCCGCTAACCCCCAGTCGGAACACGAGCCAGAAGGTCGAGGGCAGATTTGAGCTGAAGGCGATGCAACCACATCCCCAGTCCAGCAGACGCACCTTTTTATTCACGCGTTATTGGTGCACGTGAGATTGGCTCAAGGCAAAGCAGTTGCACACGTTACGCCATTTTGACAACATGGCTTCACATCACAAACCTGACGTCTGAGCAGCCGATGGTCAGTCCGGAGGTCGCAGCAGGGCGGGGGGGTGAGGCGCATCGCTGCCGTGTCACTTCACACGAAGCGCAGCATGAAAGGGTGGCGGCCGAACAATGTTTGGCCTGTTGAAGAGAACGTGATAGTTTAATAGCAGCTGATTGTATAAAGCAGTAGATTTTATTAAAGTACTCTAGAAACGAGGCTGACAATTTAGGAAGTTATTCATTTAAAAATACTGGAAGGATTTGGTTCTCGCACCATCATCATTTAGCAGAGAGGCCCATTGGCAGCGAACATTCACAGAAATGAGCTTCTGCCTGATCCCCGATCAGCTCAACCCGATACTCGATCGATCGGAGCGCGTGTTGGAGGTTTACCTATAACCCTGCCGTGAGGGGTCACACAGCAGGGCCTCAAACCGCCTCGCATCTCTCTAGCAGACGCTACAGGAAAGGACAGAACCACTGCAGGCTGAGCCTCGCTGGAACGGTCTGCAGCTTCAGACAGTTGGTACGTTCCAAAGGGTCAGACCAAATAAACTCAAGACAACTTCACGAGGAACGCGTTCAGGTTCAGGCCCATCCAGTAACACGGGAGAGCATCCACCGCGCCGAGTCATGACATTAAACTCCGTCTCACCTTTCCATCGCGGCTTTCGGTGCAAGATTCAGTCTGCAAACATGAAAGGAATCAAACATCTGTTAAATACTCAAACACGCTGCCAGATAGAAAGCACTTAAAATGGCACTTCCTGGATAAATATGGCGCAGCGTCACAGCTTTTACTCTCCAATAACATTTTCTCAAGTTAAACACGATTTACAAGTTTCACATCAGCGCTGGATGGACGTGGATTCAAGCCGCTCACCTCCGAACTCGCCTATCTCCGTGGATTCTTGAATGGGTTCAAAAGACCGGAAGCGACGTACATGTGCTCCTTTTATAGGAAAATCATTGACGATATATGGGTCATCCAGCAGGGGGCGGTACAATACCAAAGTTGGTCCCTCAGGTCGATTGAAAGAGTGCTGAAAGCGATGGAACTTACAACTTCAGCAAAGACCTCTCATTTGGGCTAGAATACATTTACATTTACATTTACTTATATATGAAATAGCATTTTCTTCAGAGTTTGCATCTATAAATGATTTTTGACTGGTTTATTGTTTATTGTTTGTTTATTGTACTTACTAAATACTTAGTATTTAGTAAGTTTGTTTATTGTTTATTGTTTAAAAGGATCCCCATTTAAAAGGATCCCCATTCGCTGCCATCAAAGTGACGAGCTAGTCTTCCTGGGGTCCACACAAAAAGACAACACAAAACATAACACACACGATCCATATAATCACAATTCACTTAACAATGATAATCTAAAGGCAATAAAACATTATAAAATTATAAACATCATCAGACATTTTTAAGAAAAGTTATTACATTCATGCTTAATATTTCATTATTGCATTCATACATTAGGTCTTTTAATTCCCTACTCACATATTAAAATAGTGTTTGTTGTTATGGGACAGTGTAACACTCACCTGGCAGCTCTGTTCTGGGCAGTTTGCAATTTCTTTCGTTGACCTTTGAATGCAGAGGACCATACAATAATCCAGGTGACATAAAATTAAAGATTTAGCCACCTGCCCCACAATGTGTGTAGGTACAAAAGAAAGACATTTCTTCACCACGGAGATACCGCTACCCATCTTCTTCACTATGGTATCAACGTGTTCTGACCATGACAGTTGGCTAACAATCATTGTGCCCAGTAATTTTACTCTATTCACCTGTTCTATAGGTTCCCCAGACAAGCTCAAACTCAATATGCTGTGGAAGACAGTATATGACTCGATCATATGATAATTGACTGGCTCTCCTTTACCTTTGTCCCAACTGAGTTTGAGAATGAAACACAGTGAAATTAGAGATGTGAAAATCGAAAACAGACCATTCCTGTGTACCCAGTAAACAGCGGTTGTTGGTGGGTGTTTCCACGAGGAGGAAACTCATGATTCATGACTCGGCCTGCATTTCTATACAACAATGCAGGCCATAGAGGAGCAGATTTCTCCTTGGCCATCTGATGTAGGCAGTACCAACCGCAGACTACTGGGATGAATTTCTGCCTTGTTGTCCTGCAGCGTTGGTGACCACTCACCCGGCTGACACTGTTTGCACGCAGATACAGACCCAACACAGACAGTCTGAATCTGTGTTTGAACAAAAACATGTACTTTCAGCTGCTCCTCTTGTTTCTATGATAAACGTGGGGACTTATGGGAAGTTTGTGTACAAACAAAAGTGAAACAATGCGAAGTTTACAGCATCACTGCTCTGTTGAAGTTATAAATAGACGCCACATCATCAGTAACTACTGACTCAACCAAGCAATATAAAATAACTTACTGCATTTTGTCCTGCTGAATAATGCTTTAAAAAAAATCCTGACCCAAGATTTATCTTAAATGATCTGATTTGTTGTGATGTACAACACCAACAATATAAACAGAACAGATCAGCTAAAGTTCAAAAGGTTTTCTCCAGTCTTGCACCTCCCCAAAATGTAAGGCCGAACCAGCTGCCGCTGAGGATAAGGAGGTCAAGTAATTTTAATATCATCAATATCTTCAGACCAACATACTTAAGCTGTCCTAATCAATATCTTCTCATAACAACCAACATATAATGTGACAATAGACAAATCCACAGCTGATGACTCACTCTCCTTAAGGGACTTTTATAATTACTGTTCTCCTTGCAGCAGTGAGAGGAGGTTCACATGTACCATTCCCTATGTAGCATCCATAATAAAACAGATCGAGGGTAAAAAAAAAAAAGAAGAAGGGGGGGGGGATACTTCACCAGGTAGATACAAAGCAAACTCCAGACTAGAATGCTTTGAAATCCTATTTAAGGGTGTGAGTTTGCATAATTATACCTCTAGTATGGTCCTAAAATCAGAGCTCAGTACTTTTCCTAACAGTTAGAGGCCTTGCTCGATTAGTCGTCAGGGCAATAAATCCACCACAGTGAACTCACTCCAAACATCATCAACGCTCTCTGGTTTGTTTGAAGGACGGCTCTGGAGAAAACCACCAGCTGAGACGTTCTACAATCCCAAACAAAGACCCTTTTCTCAGATTACACGCCTTCACTCCAGCTGTTGAACCCACACCTGGTTTAACTGCAGCACAATGTGTACAGAGAGTGTTCCAGATGTTGTTTCTGTCCAAGATCGGAGCGACGTTCGTCACATTCTGAGCCAGAATGTGACGAACGTCGCTGTGAGAATGCGTCTGAGTGAGTGTGGGAATGTGTCACAGCCAGCTGGTAAACAATGTCGAGCTGCGGGAGACAACGCCTGCGTGTTGAAGGTTAGCGCAGTATCTACAGCCTGCATCGGATGCAGTTTCCACAGTCAAGATGCAGTACATGACATTCGTTTATACATCACAGCTTCAAAAGCAGAAGTTTGGATCGAATATTTTCAGGTATAGCATATACATATACTGTTTCTTTCTTTAAATTTTTTTAATGACCCTTACAGGGAACTCTTGTGCTTTTGTGTTGTATCTCTAGAGTTGTTGGTTATTACATGTCTCTACATCACTCCATTCACACTTTGAGTCAAGTCAAATAATGATAATACTAACGACGAGGCCCCATTGGACAAACCACGTGCGTTTTCAACAGCTATAACACTCAGAATATTGTTTCAAACTATAAATCATGACAAAATAAACAACATTTAAGCAACTGTAGAAAGGTTTATGTATCTTAAATGATTTTTTTAAATCTTATTTTAAATGAGGAGATGGATCAAGCGCTAAGAAGGTTTCTCGGGATGATTTTCCCAACATCCAGACTGAGTCATCCTCTTAGTGCTGCACAGGCCTCGACGCAGGATGTTCTCTCTCTGTGACTCTGACTCAGCTTCTCAGCTTAAGTTCTTCTGCACCCTATCACCCCAGGCCGTGTCCTCGTCCACCAACTTGCCAGTGATCCCTGTCTCTTTCACGCTCAATGGATTAAATCCTTGTTATTTAAGGACAGCAGAACCTCCTCTAACAGTCTTGTCACACGGTGCGTCGTCCCGGCTTCATGAGTCTGCAGACCCGGGCTGACCTCCCAGCTGACCTCTCTATTGGTTTGTGAGAGCAATCATGACGAGCGTCTTATTGCTGGCATCATTATTGGATGCCAAATAAAATGTATGTCAGAATAACATGCCCAGCACACGAGACCGGCTCAGCGGTCAGCTTCTGCATGCTGTGTTTGGATTTCATCACCTGCAAGGGCTGGAAATGGTATTAGTATTTACAATGCGTTGGATCAAAATGTTTTGTTCTTGTGCCAATACACAAGAACTCTTTGTACACAAAAAGGTATTTCACAAGGTAAAGCTATGGTCTTAGAGATAAGACAGTTTTATGGGCAGCAGCAGCAGCGGTTTTATTGCAGCTTGCTCAAATAGCTTTTTGCAATGGCCCAATAGATTCTAGGGAGCTGGTTATGGCTGTGTTGTCATGCTTTGTTTGCGATTGCGGTTTGGGGTTAGCCCATAGAAATGCCAGGGAAGGTCAGGTATTTACAAGGAGAGGCAGTTCGTGCCATCGTGGGGGGTTTTTTTCCATCATGTCTGAAATATAAAATACAATTCATTGGTCTTTGCTGTGTCACATGACCTTCTGCCTATTTTTGAACTTGAGTGGAAATATACTGCAGTCACTCCCTTTTTTTTATTTCACAGGCAGTTGGCACACATAATAACCTGTTTCTCCAACCGAGCTCAGCTGATGGAAATCTACCGAGATGCATACTGGAATTTCTCATGTTGTTCTCCCTCCCTTTCATAGCTCCTATATAACATAAGAGATATGAGTTCAGATGCAGGTTTTCTATAACATAAAATGTTTACAGAGGCTTTGCCTTTTTCAGCCGCTGAGTGATACTGACAAGGTTAGAAAACCTGCATCTGAACTCATTTGGATTCTGTATCTTTCATAGTTTTACAAGTCTATCCAGTTTAATGTTATGGATGCAGATGTTTCAGAAAGAAAGGATGCTTAAGTTGAAGAATTAGTCAATCACCTGAAAATTGAGCTGTAAACCTCCGAACGAGTATTTGTGCAGGAGTGTTGGGTTTTGCACGCCACTGAGAGACATTCTCCTTTTGTCTTCGGGTTATTCTCTGACTCTGTCTCTATGGCATGCATGGGATCCTTACAAATAAAAGTATGTTGCTTCTATCCTAAACTTGTCACTGTCAAGAATGAACATGAAAATAATGGCCTGCTACTGCTTCATTGCTGACGTCCCTCCATCTGCCTTTAGCAGAGTTTAAAGTGAAAAGCAGCAGTTTATCCTGTCCAAGGAGGTTATGTTTTTAAACACCGTTTGTCTGTTCATTAGCATGACTACAGAAAAACTGCTGGATGGATCTTGATGGAAAAAAACAACAAATCTGAAGATGTGTCTTGGTCTAATTTCGATCCCATTAAATTTCTAGAGCAATCCAGAAACCCATCTGCATACAAAAAAATCCTGATTTGTAAAATGTGCATTCAATTCACTCGACTAAAATGAGTCATAAAGGGGTCCGATATGAACTATCATGAAATATGTCTTCTGGATCTGATCCAAAATGAGGTCAAGATAAAATAATAATTGAAAACTCCATTTATGTATTCAAAACTCAGTTAAAAAATCAACTCTGTTTCACTTTTACTTTTCATGGTTGGTGTATAAAGACACCAAGAACAATTTAGAACATTTTGCTGATGATCCAGATCACCATGTGGACGGTGTAAATCCAATTAAGAGGGGACTGATCTGCTTGGCGGAGGTCTGAGCTCAACGAGTGCTTTTCTAGTTAATGATAAACTTCAGTGCGTCTCTTTTCTCTGCATTAATCCGTTCTGTGTTGCAAACAGTTTGGCTGCAGCAATAGCACAGCGTGGGTCCGTTCACTCAGAACAGTTAGTACAAATCTGTGATTTAATCTCGTGACATTTCTGCTTGTTTATGACCCGACTCCTCCAGCTGTTGACGGACCTGATGAAAGACGGCCGCTTAGGACAAATTGAATGGCGACCCCATGGAGACAGAAAGCTGCCATGAATATGTGATAGTGATAATGTTATTGTTTAAAACAAGGTAATGTATTATTAAAGGTTGAGGTCACAAATGAGCTAAAACTAAAGTATTATTTCCCAAAATTTCCCTGGCTTTGAGCGCAGCCTGAGTCCACATGGATGCAGGATTAAACGTTAATGTGAAAAGATTAATGATTACAGTGTAACAATGAGGATGACTGCAGCATTTTTATTTTTTTCTGAATTTTTTTCTGAATGATGGCATTGCAGTGAGATTATTTGCCAGAATAAAGCACAGAAACTCAGCTAATCCCATTTACACACTCAGTAGACGTATAATCCAACCAACGCCCACTCCCATCTGTTCAGGAAGAGGTAGAATATCTCTTCCACGTCAGACACATTGGACTTGTTTCCCTGACGAGACATGAAACGATGCAGTGAAAGCTATCTGTTCCCCTTTCACTAATCCTGTAGGAAGTGCACCATCATAGCATACATTTAATAGGAATCAAAGTACAAAAGATTATTTTGAGATACTGACATTTTCTTATTTCTCCACATCGAACAGTGAAATCTAGAAGATAGAAAGACGGACAGCGATATTGTATGTATACAGCACGATTTATACTGATTGAATATGAATGAATGAATATATGAATATATTTATTAGATAGAATGTTAGAGTACAAGTACAGTCACACAGTAGCATGTATTACAGTACAAATAAAATCAAACATCCTGTCTAAGAGGAGCATTTCAAAAAAGCCCTTGCGGTCTTGTTTCCGTTGAAAGTCCTTCGTACATAAATCATCCACAATTAACAATACAAATTTAACAATACAAATAAAAATAAAACCAATATTCAATTGATGCAACAACATTGAACATCCGGCTTGATCTACGCACACTGCTCTCACGATGAGTTTGTGCGGTGATTGGGACAAGTCAAGTCGTGGCCTGATGTTTTTTCGCAGTGAGGGTATGAATGTCTTTATGAGAATCAATTCAGGATAGAGATGCAAACGTTGTCACTCTGAAACAACTTCTGCAGGCTTCAGGAGTCGTCCTCTGG
Organism: Brachionichthys hirsutus; assembly: GCF_040956055.1. Taxonomy (NCBI): domain Eukaryota; kingdom Metazoa; phylum Chordata; class Actinopteri; order Lophiiformes; family Brachionichthyidae; genus Brachionichthys; species Brachionichthys hirsutus. Next base: position 10,703 of record NW_027181074.1, read on the forward strand.
GGACCGCGAATATTTGTGCCAAATTCTATAGCAAGTTCATTCAATGATTGTTTGGATATTTCGGTCTGAAATAAACACACTTCAAATTGAAATTTTCATTAAAAATATATTTTAAAAAAATAGACAACTTAAACTGTAGTAGAGTGGGCTTGAAATTTATTGCAAATAAAACTATTTTTATTGGCCTTTGATCCAAATTCTGCTTGTTAAAACTCTACATAATGTGATAGGAAATAGTGATGACTGTCCTCTTGTTCAGTCTTCATACACACGAGGAGAAGCTGAATGACATATGGATGACATAAAAACATCATTGGCAAATGGGGCAAAACCCGGGGCTGATTGTTCAGGTTTCAGCAATATGAAAGGGAGTGCCAGAGAGACAGGAGTGCAGTTCAATGATTTTATGAATGAAAATCAAAATCTCAACCAAACAAACAAAGATAAGGGCTGGAACATGCCACAATACATCGCATAAAACCCACTGGAGGACGAGACAGAGGAAGACACAATCAGCCACCGGTGGAAACAGTTAAAGAGAACGCCAAAGGGGCTGATGAGAAAAGAACACAGAACATAAACCCAAAAGGAAAGAGATAATACAGGGCAAACGATATGAGAAAGTAGGAGACAGGAAGTGTGAGGTGAGAAATACAGCAAGGAGAAAAGAACTGCCAAAATAAAACAGGAAACAGAAAATAAATGACCATCAAAATAAGAAAAAACAACAAATTAGGATTATCACCATGACCACCGTCCCTGGCTATGAACACAGACAGACAGACAGACAGACAGATAGTTATAGATGGACGATCAGTGTTTCCTTTGTCTGTGTAGGTTTGGGAAGGGCCGTATCTACACCTACATAGGGGAGGTGGTGGTCTCGGTGAACCCCTACAGACAGATGGACATCTACGGCAAAGACACCATTGATGCGTACCGGGGCCGGGAGCTGTACGAGAACCCTCCTCACCTGTACGCGGTGTCGGATGCTGCTTATAAGGCCATGAAGAGGCGGGCCAAAGACACCTGCATCGTCATATCAGGTCTGTTTGTTTTACTCACGGAAACATCCTGAAGCTGACGAGCTGAACTCTCCGCTGTGTGACCCGAGGCTTTTAGACTGGTTTCAATCCAGGCTTACAACACATTCATTTTATTGCTACTCATGCTTCCATCAGTACTACTACTACTACTACTACTGCTACTACTACTACCGGTACTACTAATATAATAATAAACTAGAGGACATTCAGTAACAGCAAAACTCTGCCAAACAAATTCCACTATGATGTCACAACCATTTGCCCAAATACGCCACCTTTGGAGGCGAGAACATTTTTTTTAGAGGTGGTGCAACCTCCTTCCAGCGCAAAGAAGGTTCTGAAAACAAAGTTTTAATCTGGTTCTAATCCTTTCTGTGGAGGTTGCATGTTCTCCTTGTGACAGTGTTGGTTCCCTCCGGTGCATCGTCTTCATTCTGCAAAAACATGCATCATACAGTAGTTCATGAAATACGGTTTTAAATTACCTAAACATAAGAAAGGAGGTTCTGCGTTCAGTTCCTTTCTGTGCAGAGTTTGCGTGTTCTCCCCGTGTCTGCATGGGTTTTCTCCGGGTTCTCCTGTTTCCTCCCACCTCAAAAAACATGTAAGTTAGGTGAATTGGGCAAACCAGAATCGTGTGAGTGCGGTAGTTGTATGTCCTTTGTGTGGCCCCGCGATGCACTGGCGACGCTTCCGGGGTGTACCCAACCTCTCGCTCATAGAAAAGCTGGGATAGGCTCCAGCAACACCCGTGACCCACCAGGCGGATACAGCGGACATGAAAATGAATGGATTCAAACACCTTCGTCATCCTGGGAATAAAACGCGGTAAATAATTTGACGTGTGGTTTTTGCTGGTCTCTTGTAAAATGTCTCTGTTTTGTGTTTCAGGTGAAAGTGGAGCAGGGAAAACGGAAGCCAGCAAATACATCATGCAGTACATCGCAGCCATCACCAACCCGAGCCAGCGGGCCGAGGTCGAGAGGTCAGTGGTGCTTTAGGTCAACAGCAGACATTACAACGGCAAACCCAGGTGGGTCTGCTCTTGATTGGATCACGTGACCATCAATCAAGTCACTTATTTCCTCTCCTCTGACTCCATTTCCAACTCCCCGTTGGCGGCCTCTCACGTGTTCCTGTCTCGATTAATCAAGTGTGAAGGATGTGCTGCTCAAATCCAACTGCGTGCTGGAGGCCTTCGGGAACGCAAAGACAAACCGCAACGACAACTCCAGCCGCTTTGGCAAGTACATGGACATCAACTTCAACTTCAATGGAGACCCCACCGGAGGACACATCAACAATTACCTGCTGGAGAAGGTGAGGGGAGGGGTGGGGGGCTGACGGCACAATGAGGGGCTCTGACACGCAAAGTCAAAGGAATTCTATTTCATCTCTGCAGAGAAAAGTTCTGCTCGTTCAGGCTTTAATTTTCCTCTTTTCCTCCTGAATGCTTCATGAGGCAGTGACAAAGAGGTGCGAGGGAATGTCCACGAATAGATGTGTCTCTGAAGCTGGTGCAGTGCTAATGAATGACTCACCTGGGGGGGTGGGGGGGGGGGGTACATGATGGTGCTGCATTTATCCGCTCTGTCGAACAACCGTCTGGCGCTCGGTGGCGCCGTGGCTCATTGTCGGAGGGCGGAATGAACCGTTCGCTGTCATGTTTCTATAGAAACAGTGATCGAGGTGTTGCTGTGACACAATGAGTGCTCACTTTTATTTGTTACCCTCGCCGAAGGGGAGGCGAGGGTATTGCAATTGGGTCCGTCTGTTTGTTTGTTTGTTTGTCTGTCCGCGCGCATAACTCAAAAACTAGTAACCCAATCGACTTGAAATTATTACACAAGCAAGGTTCTTTCCGTGGCTCGGTCCTCCCCGAGAATGGCGTTGATCCGGATCTGGATCCAGATTCTATAATTTTTTAAAGGATTCTTTAACATTGCGAGATAGGGCACTTGGAGGCGAGGGTCTGCAATCTCTGATTGATCAGCTTGTTGTTGTTGTTTTTAAACCCTCAGATTATTGTAATAAATTGTTAAATGGTCAAAGGTGGTCCTTCCTTCACTGCTTGGATTCAGGCACTTTGAGCGCAGCTAAGGTGGAGACCAGACGTGTCTTATTCCATGTCATGTGACTCTCGATCTGTCAGGTCATGTCAGGTTTGTGACACAACTCAAGAAGCTCTTAACCAAATTGAGAAGCTATGACTAATAAAAGCATTAAATCAACTTCAATTTGAATGAGATCCAGAAGAAACATGTTTGGAATCAACACCAACTTCTGAACTATCAACGTTCAAAAAATAATAATTCAAGAACACACTGAATAAATATTTCAATGTGATATTCTTTTTCAATTATAATATATAAAAATGGTCAAAACACATTTATTATTATGTTAATATTGGGGGCCTGCTGTAAAGCAGAGCAGTCTGAGGAAGCTCTTTGGTTCGCTCCTGTAATCTCTTCTCTTGTTCAAGTCCAGGGTGGTCCAGCAGCAGGAGGGGGAGAGGAACTTCCACTCCTTCTACCAGGTGAATGCTCCTCTTCAGTAAGCGCTCCTCTACAATAGGATCATGTCTGAAACTAAAGTTTGATGTGTTCGTCAGCTGCTGCACGGCGGCTCAGACGACATGCTGAAGTCGCTCCATCTACAGAACGATCCTGCTCTTTATACGTTCACCAAACAAGGAGTAACAGCAACAGTGAGTTTGTCAACTTGTGTGTGTGTGTGTGTGTGTGTGTGTGTTTGTTGTTTGGCATAATAGCGCTTAGAAATGCCTTTTCTTATATACAATCCTTGTTCTTCGACAGAAATCCAACAACAGCGATCGATCGAACCACGAAGCGGTGCTGAATGCCCTGCAGGTGATCGGCTTCTCGCAGGAGGAGATTCAGTCGGTTTATCAGATCCTGGCCTCAATTCTTCTGCTGGTGAGGAAATGTTCATGTATTTCCTTGAAAGAGCAGTTCACCCTCAACCCCCCCCCCCCCCCCCGAGATCCAAATGAGATGCGAGCATTACGTTCTTTAGCCTGCCAGTTATACTGAATCCTTCCCTGTTGCTCTTATGCTACAAGCATTAGCTCACTTTAGAAGAGGAAGGTGCAAAATCGATTTTTTGGGATCTTACAAGTTGTGTGGAGTCCATTTTAAATATATAGCTTTGATTTTTGTCTTTGGAACGACCCTCTTGTCTTTAGCGGTTAAGGAGAATTTTGAAAAGTTGCTTTGCTCTGATGCTCCAGAAATGTTTTACACACTTCCAAACGCCACCTGAATTTCCATCATCATGGTGGTCAATAGCTTATGACTGACTTCATCTTGGGCTGAACTGTTTCTTTAACCTGATGTGTATATATATATAGCCAACACTGAGAGGTTCGAGGAGAGATCCTGGTTACGTGATGAATTTAAAACGCTATTCTTTTTCAGGGAGAGTTGCAGTTCGAGAGCGACGGGGAGAGCGTTCAGATCCTGGATCTCGATGCCGTCAACCACATTTCTGAGCTGACGGAAACGGATCCAGAGCGTGTCAGTAAAAGCCTGCTCTACCGAACCGTTGCCACCGGGGGCGGCGAGGTCATTGAGAAGGGTCACTCGGAGCAGGAGGCCTGCTTTGGCCGTGACGCTTTCGTCAAGGTCCTCTTCCTTATTTCATGTATTTGTTTCTTGACACGATTGCTCACCAGGATGAGATTTATACGGTACACTCATGTCCCTGCTCCAGGCTCTATATGAGAGACTTTTCGGCTGGATCATAGGCCGCATCAACAGTGTCATCAAAGTTAAAAACTACAACCCACTGCTTCATGGGAAAAACACAGTCATAGGTGTGCTGGATATCTACGGCTTTGAGATCTTTGACAACAACAGGTGGGGTCCCCTTGTGCTGTAAAGCCCACTGTATCTGCAGTTAGACGGATGGGCTGCCATTCACCATGATCACGTTTGCTCCTCTGCCCTCATCCAGCTTTGAACAGTTCTGCATCAACTACTGCAACGAGAAGCTGCAGCAGCTCTTCATCGAGCTCATCCTCAGGCAGGAGCAAAGCGAATACGAGAGAGAAGGCATCACCTGGCAAAACGTGAGTGACGCAAACAATCACACACACACACACACACTAAAACTAAAACTTTGGCTCGATTGTATATGCGGTAGTAACAGAGCTGTGTGCACACAGATCGACTACTTCAACAACCAGATCATTGTGGACCTTGTGGAGCAGCCGCACAAAGGCGTCATCTCCATTTTGGATGAAGCGTGCCTCACTGTGGGAAATGTCACGGACACAGTGTGCCTGGACAGCATGGACTCCAAGCTGGCCCAGCACCCCCATTACACATCCCGCAAGGTGAGCAGTGCATCCGCCGCCGATGCTCGGGTTAATGCTTAAGATTCAGCATATCAAGCACATCATACGGCTTCTGAATGTTTGCAGGTGGGAAAAAGCAAACTGAAAACCATCGAAGCTCATTTGGGCTTGTAGGCATTGAAGCAATTTACTGGGAAGGGATTTAATGTTGGCAGGAATTCTGATAAAAAATGTTTTTTTGAAAGTACAAAATGCCTGGGAAATGAAAAATTTTACGAGTTGCCTTAGATGTTTTTTTTGGTGATCAACACCTTTAAAATAAATAACAATTTTACCGGCTGGCGCTGATCACTGACAATACAGCAAATACTCAGATTTTCCTTAACAGTGTCATTTTACAATATTTCTTCTCGAGAAAATGTATTATTTCCCTGATTTATATATATTTTTTTACTTTAAACGACTGAACAATAACTTTGGGCCACTTCAAACTTGCCATAACGCAGATGCAGTTCTCCATTGCTGGCAGTAGAGGGCAGAGTTTCTCCAACATTTCCAGCTGTTTCTGACATTCTGATGTTTCTCAAAAATCCCCAGTCCATCCCACCCCCTTCTCCCTAAAACTAACATGTGTGCTTTACCTAAAATATTTACAC
>NW_027181075.1:0-16668 GCF_040956055.1 Brachionichthys hirsutus
TGTTTTTGTGATTTACTGGACTGGATTCAACTCTCACTCCCTCAAGGCTGAAGAAAAAAAATGAGGCATTATCTTCTTTACTTTCTGTTTCCTCTGGTAGGATGAATGCATGAACAGAACCTTTACCTCAGGAACATCTGCGAAGCGCAGACGACCGATGACACGCTTTGTTTATCAAGGTTTATCACAAACTACTCTTCTACTTTTGTGACACAGGAAACAGAGATTTCAAGCCTGCCACCCACTCCCCAGCATCCAGCTGTGTTATTATGTTGGAGGGACATGACTTATACACACACACACACACAAATGCACACTTACATTCTGCTTTCAGCTCCTATTAGAGGCTTGACATGATAGGATAGGAAGTCTGGACGCTTCCTGCAAGCAGGATCCTGATATTTTACTCCAAAAAGGAAATTACTTTCTGACTTTATTTAGATTCAGATTCTGTCTCACATAAATGCAGGAAGCATTTCTTCAAAGACTCTTGCGTCAAGACACGAGCCCGGCTAAGAAACAGCAACGTGTTCTTGTTGCGTTCAAAGTCAGACTCCTGCGTCAGACGCTGGAGCGCCGAAGAAAGTTTCACCAATAATCTGAAACTCGATGCATCCATCACACAGCGTTCCGGGTCCACAAACTAGTCGTTCATGATGCAGCCTGCAGGTAGGAACTAGAAAAGCACGGAGATGGCAGGGAAGCCATTGCAAACCGACTTTCATCCCAGAGTTTTCCGGGGAAAGAAACCGGCACACATTCTATGAAACGAGCTTCTCCAAAAGTCCACTGCAATTTAGCCGTGGCTGGAACGCCCTACATGCAGCGCGTCTATTTCATTCGATTCAAGGTGGAACCGTGTTTACACATTTAGTCAAATAAATGGAAATAAAATTATAAAAGAGAGGCAGAAAAAAAAGACGTTTTTAAATTGCCTTTCATCACACGGATAACGGGAATCGCTATGGCTTATCTTCTCTCGAATCGCAAACATGCAGAGAGAAAGCAATGATTATGTCGCCGTAGCGATCGCCCCAGTTTTTCTCGTGGGAAAAGCAATAAACTAGAAAATGGATGAAACGGTCAAAACGAGCTGTTGCTTCATGCTAGGCAGCGTCAGCCTGAATGACTGCTCTCGTGTGCCCGTTTGGAAGGCGATGACATTGATCGCCTTCCATCTGATCGCTGGACATTGGTTCCAGACGGCGATGGCATCGATGCATCCACGGGAGACGGGCGCGTCCTTGAAGTCTCACCTAAGATCTTGCTGATATTGGAGTTGTGCATGTCAGGGAAGGTCTGCAGGATCTTCCTCCTCTCGTCTTTGGCCCACACCATGAAGGCGTTCATGGGCCTCTTGATGTGGGGCTCGCTGCTGTTCCGGCCTCTCGCCTCCCGGAACACTCGTGCCTCCGCCATGCTGTTCACTACGGGACACGGAGAAGTCATTCACCTTCACACGTCCACCTTTCATATTCTCAAGCTTTAGAGCAGGAAGTCGACGCGATGAGGAGGAGCCTTTGCTCCGTCCTTTGAGGAGAGGATGTGTAACGGAACTATGATGGGAGTTTTCGGATGCCCCTCGGAACGCACACACGATCCCTACTAGACACACCGTAGCGCGTTTACTTGTGATAGCACTCCTATGTTTACTCCTCTGAATCTAAAGTAAACCGCACAGAGCGCTCCTCGAGTCCCCATCGCCTGTAAACAGCGGTTCTTTATGAGCAGCAGGTGGGACACCGGGTCAGCGTCCTTACGGTACGTTCAGCAAAAGAGACTCAGAAGTTCACATCAAGCCAACTTGAAGGAGACTCGAGCTTCTCGTCGCGCACTTGAAGGAATGAAACTGTTTAGCTGTGGAGGATGTCCTTCACCGCAGCTTCCTGAAGAGTGCAATAAATATTTGTATTTGCTGAATACCTGCATGTTCTGGCTGTCTAGAAGATGCTTTCTTCTTTATTGTGGAGGACTGATGCCCCCCCCCCCCCCTAGAACAGGGCCGCTCCTTTGTGGGGCCCACGCAGTGTATAGGGTCATTACTATCGGTTTAGCCTCAACAGAACGTGACCTTTTGTGCTTCTTATAACTCCACCAGCCTCCTTTTATACACCTCCATCCTTCCTGCGTACAATTCTGACTTACCCCGGCAAAAACGTTGTAGACAGTTGGATGAGCGATAAAGGAAGGCTTACCGTCCAGATCCTCCGGTCTTGTTAGGTCAATGACTCGATGGACTATCTTCCCGGCATCCTCCCCGAACTTCCCCAGGTGCTGACTCAGCGTCTCGTAGTGCAGCCTCTCCTGGAACGCAAGCCGTGAAAGATTATATAGAGAGATGAAAATCCGGACCAAACCCGTGTTTGCCTGGCCGGGTCCACAGGGGCTGACTTCAACGGTGTTGATGATAAGTTGCAAAGCTGGAAAATCCAACCCGATATCTCTATCTCCCCACCAAATTTCATCCAGATCAGATCTGGAATGTGGTCAGGATAAAATATTACATTTTAACATTAAATCCCATTTATGGATTCAAGAATCAGGAAAAAATATCAACTCTGATTCACTTTGGCTTTTCATGGTTGATGTATAAAGATACCAAGAACAATCTAAAAACCCTTTGATGATCACCATGTGGACGGTGTTTATCCAGTTAGGAGGGAACGAGCTGCTTGGGGGAGGTTTGTGCTCTCCGAGTGCTTTTCTAGTTTTCTACGGAATCTTTGGGAAATGAGTTGTGATGCTGGTGAGGCGATAAACTAAGTCACAGAGCCTTTCAGGCCTCGCTAATCAGCAGAGACTTCCAAACCTGCCATCTTTATGCGCTCACTCTGACTCCTCCTGCCTGCCAGTCCACTTCTGAGACAAACGGCTTCCACCGGCAGCCTGCCGATGGGCCTGCTAGCTAAAATTACCCGACCATGCTCCCAAGCTGCGATGGAAAACATTCAACCCTCCACACAGCTACCGCAGAGCCTCGCTCCTCCTCTCCTCTCCTCTGCTCTCTCCTCTTCTCCCCCCGCCTTCCCTCCCGTCCTCCCTCTCATCTCGCCTCCTTTTTCTGGTGACAGAGGCATTTTGTTTGACGCAAGAAATGGTTACCGAGTGAAGTCATGCCGCGGTAGCCGCTGGCAGAGTTGGTGGAACTTAGGGCCCGGTGTGTGTGTGTGTGTCTTTATAGATGAGGAGTCGGTGCGGGCCAATGTCAGCACTACAGCGGGGCTGTAATCAGGCCCACCACAGAACATGTGCCTGGGCAGTGCCATGCTCACCGCAGGAAGCAACCGCCTAACAAAGGACTAAAGAAAAGAGAAAGAGGGAGAGATAGAGCGAGCCGAAGAAAAGGGAGGAGGAGTGGAATGGAAAACTGGTCCAGGGACAAGAATAAGGCCTTAAGTCCAAATGAAAAGTTCTTTTAAAGCTTGTAATGCTGAAAATATGGAGGTCAAAAAGAGGTGGTTGGACAATATCAATGTGACTGTAAAATGTTGCAGCATTATTAAATATTACAGCGCTTGATTCCAAACATCTTTAGTGGAGGCGTGCGATTGTTGCTGCTAAATGGGACGGGGCTGATGGAAACTAGCGCAGGGTCGAAGTAGGCTTTAGGAAAATGGACTGGGACTGCATCAATAGAGCTCGACGGATCCAAAATGCAGATTAACAGCAGACCTGGGTCAAAATGTGCAAATAGTCCATGCGGTTGTTCTACTTTCACTCTATTTGAACGTTCTCGTGGCAAATGCAATAAGGAGAAGTCTTTGCTTTGTTTAGTTCGGGATTGAAATCGGTTTGGCCGGTAAGGCGTTCTGGACTGGTCCTGGACGTCGGCCTTCTGGAGACGCATTACAGACAATTCAGTTTTTTAACCTTCTAACTTCTTGAGACTCCGTTCATAACAAACATCCATGTCGGAGGAGTTGCCTGATTAATGTCTTGGAGTCCCTCCAGAGAGAAGAGTGAAAATGGAGCGCACCTTTCAGGAGAACTTTTAAGCACCGTTCCTGAATTGATCCAGTAAAATCAGTGTAACCCCAATTGGAATTGAACCAAAAATAGCACTTGGCCTACAAACCAGCAAACCAATTACCAAGGTCTTAATCAAACCCGGTGGCTTGGCATGAGGTTGGTGATTAATTATAACCAGCTAGTTCACACACATAATCCTGAATGAGTCTGTATGGAATAAAAGGTAGATTTGTAAACGCAACAGTTTCGTCCCGCCAGGTCTCCCCTCGTCTTGGCGTTTGCATCTCTCGCCGTTGCTAGGGAGATGCTCCAAACATTTTTTTTTTAATACCCACGCCGTATTGAGCTCATTACCACAGCTACAACTCGCCTACTGCCAGCACGGCGTGCCTCCAGTTGACCCGCAACCGTTTACTGTCTCCTCCCGGGCCAATCAAGCTTGGCAGCCTCTTTAGTCCCTCTCTTGGTGTTCCCTCTCTCCTCCTCTCTCTCTTTTTCCTTCTCTCTTTCCTGTGCGGCGATAGAGCTGTCAGCTCGGTGCTGGTTTTTTTCCTTACTCCCCTCCTTCTCCTTTTCACTACTCCTATTCATGGTCCTTCAGTCCACCGGCGGCCCTCAAGCCAACAAGTCGGCACTCAAGAGTCTATTTGCAGGTGGCAGACATAGCTTTGTAGTGGACGTTATAAAGGATATCGCTCATGCTTCAAATACAGCAACGCCGCGTCGACCTTTAATCAATACCTGCGGGTGTTTAAGTCGTCAGTTTCACGGGATCGCTTCCTAAAAGAGCCTAACCAGACCGTTCCACCGGCAACTACAAGCATGCCGAGGCACGCCGTGAAACGGGGTTCGGACAAAGACACAGCCGTGTTAAAGACTCATTTAACTGACATAATCAAATGTAGGAGCTGTAAATCGTTTCTTCTTCTGCGTGCATGGGGAGACAAATAAGAGCTTTTGAAGGCTGGTAGTTGAGCTTTAGCTTTTCTTTTTTGTCAATAAAATAGTTTTTTCGATCTTTGTTTTATTTTACAAATCTGATTTAGATGTTATAAAAACTCCCTCTACACAGCGTTTTATTATTTAACATATTCATGCAATCAAAGCTCCTGTACAAAGCCGTGACACGTTTAAGATAACGCCCCCTGCACGCCTCTACACGTTGGCGCTCTGCATGCTAATGAGCTTTCAGCCCAACGCCGTCATATATCAATCACCCTGATGCTGGCTGTTTTCCTCTCAACCAGCATCCAGAGTGTTCTGTGGCTGTTTTGATGAAAAATATGCCCACACACACACACACCTACACACACACACACACACACACACGCACAGTGGCTATTTTGGTGAGCTTTGGCAGCCGCAGGCCAGCTGGAAGCAACGTAAGCGTAAGGCGATACTCAACAATGCCACTAACCGGCCAGGCCTCTCGTCTGTACACTCGCTATAATGACATTAACATGGCCAAGGCCAACCACACACACACACACACACACGCACACACACAGCTCTCATTTCTTGCCTTTGTCGTCGACACTTAAAACAAATGCTTTGCGATAAAAACACACAAACCAAAAAAAAAACAAATAAACATGAACACACACACACACATACTCCGACGTCACGGCGACGGCAGATCTGACTTGCATCAGCTCGAGCAATAAATAGCTCAACATCTGATCCAGATCCAGCAGGCGTCCCCTTCCCTCCCAAGGAGGCCCGATGTGGTGCGTCAGGACCGGGCGGCGCCTTGAGTAACGAATTTATTCGACAAGCAGCAAATAACACACAAATCCAAGGTAAAGAAAAAAGAGGTGGCCTCCTGAGACGGAGCGGGTGAGTCAGTCGACCAGCATCCAGTAAGTTCCATCATCGAATTGTTTAAGACAGAGCAAAGCCTTTTTTTGAGTGATTTAGAAAAACAGACACACAAACTCCTGCAGCTCGAGAAAAAAGTCACACATTTAAAGGAAAAGAGGCTTTGAGCCGCCGTTGTTAGGTAACGAATAACAAGCTGACAACAAACACCGCAGCCTCCTGTCGGCCCCCGAACCGGAAACAATTACTTTGAAACTTTCCAAATGAGCTTTTTATTAGGAGGCATGGACCTATAAACCAAATTACTGCATGGCTTTGGTTTTGTTCTTTTAGCATTGGAAAATATGGAGCTTAAAAAGCATGTAGGGATTCACCTTAATCTGTGATCGCTTCAAAGTTCACTTTGTGCAGAAACCTCTTTAAAAGCACACACTTTGTGGAGTTCATGTATTTTTTGCCAGACCTGCAGCTTATAAAGTACATTCAATCTTAATAAGCACTTTATTAGTTTAAGCTGTAGAATCATTTATATTTATGAGTTTCTCAGTGTTTACTAGTATAATGACTTATAAAAAGAATTGTCTGGGGACCGGGAAGTGAAGCGGAGATATTTATCCAGATTCTGGATGTTTTCCTCCTGAAGATGCAAAACAAACACGTCCAAAAAATTCAAAACAGCATATCCTTGGAGTGCACCAATCATGACCTACTTGGGGTTGGCGGGTTCAAAGTCTCCACCCCTAAAATATTCATGAGCTCCTCTTCCTCCTTGTCGCCCTCCTCCATGCATCGTGGGATCAACTGCACAGGAGACCCGGTTTAATCATGGTCCCCGTTTTACCCCACGTCTGATCCGTGGAATCTGTGATTGGCTGATCAGACTGATTGAAGATGTTTTGGAATATGGATGTCCCTCTGGATATGAGATCCTGGTACAAAGGCCCTGTCTTCCAGCCCAAGGGGGAGGGAGGAGGGGGGAAGAGGTGAGCATGTAGGGGGGGGAGGTCCCTGCTCTGAGAAAAGCCCTTTAATTGGGCTAAAACCCCGAGGCCGGGATACCCCCTCCAGGCCAAGAGGAGAGCTGGACTCCATTATACGCACACACACCAAAACCATCACTTGTCACGGGCCCAGCTGCTCCGTCTTCAAAGCGTTCGGATTCTGGGTGGCCGTGGAAATGAGAAGAGAAGTCCTCAAGAGCTGCAGTGCCGGCCAAACACACCAAATATCATCCACCAATATTCTTCAGCTTCGTAGACGAGCTGAGCAGAAACCTTGAACACTCGGCCAATTAGATTTAGGAGAAAATGGAAGACAGGAGTGAGGATTTGGGATTGTGTGTGTGTGCGTTTCTATGAAGGAGACACGGATCTGGAAGCTACGGATGAGCAAATCCAAAGTAGCCCCTCCCCCGAATTAGAAAATGCACTTCCATGATTTGAAGGAAAAAATAGCGGCACATGAAAATGACATCAGGGGAAACGGAAGTTTGAATTTTGTTGCTTTGTTGTTCCAATAATCATCATTTTGTTGCGTCTTTGTGAAATTCTTATTAGTGAGGCGTTAACAACATTTAAAGTCTTACCTGATCCAGGTATGGTGTGGTGGAGCTACTTTAATCTTTCATTAATCATCGAGTACTTTTAAAGCTGAACAGAGTATCTGACCAACGTAAAGCTGCTGTGTGGCATGAAACCAAACTAAGTGAGCTTTGGCGCGGCTCATGATGCTACTAGCACATCCTGGCGTCTGGGCGGTTCATGCGGACATGCGTTTTAAAAATGCATTCAGAGCACATGCGACCCATCGGGCTGACCTTGTTGCCGTTGTTCAGGCTCATGCTGCTGAGGGCGGACAGCTTGGCCTCCAGGCTCTGCTGCCCCGGCTGCTGCTGCTGCTGGTGGAGCTGCTCCCTCTGGATCTGCTCCCTCATGCTCCTGGCCTCTTGGATCGCCTTCATCACCGCGTCCTGGTCCCCAAACAGGGCCGTGGAGTTGAGGCTGGACAGGATGTCTGGAAGGACAGAACAGGAACGATGGATTTTAAGCTTTACTCAGCACGTGGTGAATATTAAACTCTTCAGACACGCCTGTACGTTCTAAGACTTTAAGTTTATCCGATAGAACTGGGTTTCAGTCTTTATGGACTCTTGCATGAGTTTGATTTTATGTTCTTCGACAATAGGAAACAAATCGTAACTGCAGAAAATCAAGCACTCAGGATGGCTGCGATCACATTTGCATGAAAGATGGTTAAAGCATCCGTGCGAGACTTCCAGTCTTATCAGGAGAAAGCGATGCCGCAGTTGTTTTCCACTTCACATGTGTCTAAACACGACTGAACCTTGTTTAAGGGCTTCGCTTCACACTTTTGGAGCCGAGCCTCATTTGAAGAATGAGGGAAAAAATAAAAATAAAAGGATACAAAGTTTCCGTCGCCCTCCCCGTTTAATTAGCAGACAAGTGGGAAGCCCTGTATGCTTGGGTGGCCGTTAAAATGGGCAGAAAATAGCTCAGCAGTGAACAAAAACGACGCGTCCTCAAAGCCACTCCAGAGGAGCTGGTGAAATTGTTTTGTCGGGGATCTAATGAGAGGGTTTAGATTGGTCTTAATAACAGATAGCAGAGGTAGGGGCATAAAAGGTCTAGCGCGAGCAGACAATGATGCGAGGAAGCTCTTAAAAACCAAATAACGTGTGCTGGGTTTCACTGCTTCCGCTGCCAGGGTTTTCATTGGGGCTAAATACAGGGCTTTGGACTCCTGTAAAAGACAAACACACACACAAATACGCACACACAGGTCCCGTTGCGGATTTGAGGTGTCTGCAATCTACCAGGGGGCTAGGCGACGTTGCTCGGTTTGTCTGTGTGTGGCGGGGAGAAGGATGCCGTTTGGGTGGGAGGTGTTTTGTTTTTCCGGTTGAGGGTGAGGGTGAGGCGCAGTCAGACATTGGATGGAGTGTGTATTTGTCTGGATGTAAGTGCAGTGCAGATGTGAACAATACGACTGTGTGTGTGTGTGTATGTGTGTGTGCGTGTGAGAGTTGACATTGTGAGTTTTATCTCGCCAAAATGATGCTGATGTATTTCCTTCAGGACGTGTAGTCTTAAAGACGGGATGGTACGGTTCTAGTCACCTACCCAGAGAGCTGTTCCTGCCCATGTTGGGGACCGGGCTCGGGATGCGACCCTTGCCCATGCCCAAGGGGCTGGTCTTGTTTCCGGAGAACATATTCTGCATCGGGGACGTCGGGCAGCGAAGCGGCTCGGCTGTCTTGGGTCTGGCTGAGAGGTTCAACGGCTGCGTGGATCCTTCCTCCTGTTGGAATGGTCGCAGCATTTGGAACAGTTTTTAGTGACATTTATTAATATAAAATGTTAATAAATGTTAATGCTTAAACCCCGTGGGTTGCTTTTGAACATGACTAATGCTATGAATTGAGTTTTTATGAGCATTTTATCATGCCGTTGCTATGTGTGAGGCACAAAGATAGACATGTTCATGGGTCGGTCACGTTCTCCTGCTATTCCACTGATGGCCATTAGGTAGCAGTAACATAGCAATGCAGCAAAAATTAACGACGCAAAAGAAGACAGATTACAAGTTAATGCAGATGTAATAATAACAGCTTTTAAATTCTTCCAAGGTTAATTTGAAAACGTATTCAGTGCATTTATACTGGCGGTCCTGGAATCCTAAGGTGGGAACGATCAATTTAAAGATAATTCTAAGTGATACCTTCAGAGACTCGAGCGGATCTGAAGCACTGTTGTCAGAAACACGTTTAAACTCAGTTGAGTAGGATTCGAAAGTCAAATCCATTTCTTGAGATTACCAAACACGATGCTAGCTGAGAAGTTTGCGTTCATGTACCGGCACAGAGCAGTATTTTGTTGAAGCTGTATTTCTGCCAGTATTTCTTTCTCTGGGTGGCAATAATGTATCTGCTCACATGATGGATAAAATACAGTCTGCCATTCAGATGCAGCGCTACTGCAAAAACAATAATCACTGCAAACATTTAGTCTATAAAGTGCAATTATATTGTAGATTTATTCAACATAATAAAGAAATAAAGAGCGAGAGTGTGAGTCACTGCGGCAGGAAATGTGGGAAATCTTTCCAGATGCATGTTTTACATAGAAATACACAAAGAGGCACATTCTACTGCTTACTGCGCTTTAAAAACTCACACACACGGCATACAACAAGCTTATTGGTTAAGCTCTCATGCTAACTTATACGTTCAGCCCGTAGCAGGGTAGAAGGAGGAGCTTGTAGCGTTCACTTGTGCTGAAAACATTTACCCTGAATACAAAATGAAAATTGATACGCACAAAAGTTATAATCTAATCCCAAAAAGTTCCAGAATTCCAGCTCAGACGAGGATTTTATCCAGTACCTGGTGACGTGACGCTCATTGAATTATTTCTACAGGAAACTATGAACCTTGTCGGACAGCGTCTCAGCAGCACCTTTATTTTTGTGATTCCTCTATTTCTAATGAAAGGTTCTCCGCTGCATTGATCCCGACAAGGAATCCCTGGAAACTTTGGTCTGAGTGTGGGCGGGGTTTAGCAGAGGGCGGGGCTCTTGGAGGCCACAGCACTACTGTTTGATTGCGGTGAGCTCTGACGCCAGTCTATTGTGAGGCCGGTTGCAGCTGTGCCCCTCACACACATGGCTTCCATTACCGCCTCGCCGCCGAGTAAAGATGAGGCGTACGCTCTCTGCAGTGAAGGGGTCTGGGTTCCTGCCAAACAGCAGCCAGCGCCAGTGTGTGTGTGTGTGTGTGTGTTTCTGTTAAATAAGCTGTTTCTAATTGACAGGCCCATGTGCAGATTGTTCTTTCAACAACTTCCAAATTTCCAAAGCTCTCACTTTAACTTGAACTGATCATAATTATTATTCTTGTGTGTTTTCCTATCATACAAACTCTGAACTCAGTTTTTCCTTTGTCTTATTATGTTGTCTGTTTCGGCTCGAGACCCGCACACCCCAGTTTGTTTGTTAGCAGGATTACGGAAAAACTGCTGGATACAAAAACATCTGGATTTTCCCATTTACTTATAATGGAGGCTTTATCAAAAAATCCTATCTTGTAAAATCTCCCTGAAATTCACTCACCAAAAATCCCAGTCATAAAGGGGTCTGATATGAACCACCATGAAACATGTCTTCTGGTTCTGATCCAAAATGAGGTCAGGAACAAATATTACATTTTAACATTAAAACCCATTTATGGATTCAAAAATCAGTTAAAAATACACATCAACTCTGATTCACTTTTACTTTTCATGGTTGGGGTATAAAGATACCAAGAACAATCCAGGTAGGTGGGCAATGAGCTGCTTGGAGGAGGTCTGCGCTTCTCCTTTTAATTTCAATCTGCAGGATGGACCGTTTCACGGAGCACGCTAACCTTGATCTGAACGGCAGGACTGGACGCTCGTTTCTCGCTCTTCAGGGCGGACGGGGACAGCGGCCTGGAGGAGTTGGGAGCCGGCAGCAGGGAATTCATCTTGGCTCCTGGGGAGATCTGCATGCTTGCTAGCTGGGCGGCATAAAGCTGCTGCAAGAAGGGCAGAAACCAAAAGCAGTCAGCTGGCGGCGTCCGTCTTTGTTTCTGTCGGTTACCCGTGGTTTTTACTTTTTCCTGTCCCATCTTGTGTGTGTGTGTGTGAACCAAACACGAATAAAACTTATTGATGTTAAGAGCTTAAAAAATTTGAGAGATAAATTATGAT
Source organism: Brachionichthys hirsutus (assembly GCF_040956055.1). Taxonomy (NCBI): domain Eukaryota; kingdom Metazoa; phylum Chordata; class Actinopteri; order Lophiiformes; family Brachionichthyidae; genus Brachionichthys; species Brachionichthys hirsutus. The sequence continues at coordinate 11,535 of NW_027181075.1, forward strand.
CTATAATTAATTAATCTAATTAACCTCTTTTTTAATCTCACTGAAACATTGCTGAGAAAGACCCTCAATTTGAGGTATTTCCATTTAAATTCATTACATTATTGTGGCAGATCAAAAGATTGATTTATAACTAAAAGTAGCTTTATAAAGTCATGTATTGATTTTAACAGACTTGAACAGATGCAGTCCATCCATTTACATTCTGCTGTATCTGCGACTCGTCCTCAGTGCTGCCTGCAACATTTAGTTTCCACCACCAAGGGGAGTATTGCTGTGTCCTGTTGTCAATCTCCAAATAATTACTGGATTTGTTGCTTTTCCTCTGCTTCAGATAATATAAAATAACAGCCCTTGTCCCGCCCACCTACAATGGGAGCCTATCAGCTTGTGCTAACCAATCCAAAATGCAATGACAGGCAATCAATGTGCACTTCAGGGTGTCACTGACTATTCCGCGCCCAACAACTCAAGTACAAAAATTCCAATGCAAAAAACGGATTTAATCAAAAGTCAATACAAAAACATCAAGTTAGAGATTAAAAATTAGATTAATGCAATAATTTGACACCCCTAATAAAACTTAACGTGGAAACAAACGTGCGTGCTCACACACGTACCTTGTTCTGATGTTGACAAAAATGTCCCACACAAAGGGAACATTTGTTTGAGAGGCGAATACGTATCCAGCAAAACATTTTATTTTAAATGACATATAATTCTTCTCTGACACTTATTCTTTTAGCAGATGCCGGGAGCAGCTTGCATATCGATTCATCGAGAAACAAATCCAGACAATAGCTAAAGAATCAGCTATCTGCAAAGAATTGGACATCCAGTACTTATTTCTGTTTGGAGATTCGTATTTCAGACAGCATAAAGCTGCTTTTCTTTATAACTCGGAGAACGAACGAAAGTAAGCCTGTATTTGTCATCTTGGTCCGTTAAACATTTTCATGTATTGGCTCTCATATGAAATTAACTTAAATTATAATAGTCAAATAGAATAACGTTAGGATAGCAAACAATAACTTAAACTTCTTAAAATAAAAAAAAGGTTACTTCTAGCTCAGACAATTGTGTTTATTTTCCCTTCAAAGTCAATCCTAAAGACAATGTGTAAGTCGGTGTAGTCACAGAGTCATTATTTCTAGGCATGAGTTAATTTAATAACACTTAGTGGCGTAAAAATATTAGAAAAGTAAGGCCTGGGAAGTAAAAGCAATCTGGGGGAGGCTTCTGAAAATTCCAGGCTTCCAAAGAAAATCAAAGAGTCAAATGTTCGCCCCGAATTCGAGGGTCTTCTAAATCACAGCTCGCTGGCCAGACAAACCGCTGCCTGCAAACTCTGTCAACTCATGTCTCAATGCATTGAAGAGTCAAAGAGCCTGTCGTTCTCTCTTTCTGCTTTCCTCTCATTCTCCCCGACTCTCACCTCATCTATACTCTCTGTGTTTCTCTCTTACGTTTGTCCTCCTCCCTTTTGATCTCCCCCTTAACTTATGCCCCTGGAATCTGTCTTCCTGTCTCCATCTCTGCTCCTGCAGTAGTGAGATATCTGATTCCTGCATAGTCAAAACTGCAAAACCTCCAGAGATCCAAGAGTAAAAGCGATGGAGAGCGAGCAGACACGCTGATAGACCACCGTCGCATCACCGCGAAGCTCGGCGGTTGGGGCGAGAGAAATTGGCTGGCCCTCTTTCCACTTCTCTCAGAGCGATATTAAACACAAACAGAAGAAGGGGCCTTGCCATTGAAACAAAGCCCTGATGTCATGCTGCTTATTTTCCTTGGAAGGCACCAGGAGTGTTCGGGCCAACCCCTGGCGATATGAGATCCCTGTAAGAATGCGGCGTGAATGGCTGGTGGGGAGGCCTCTCGCGTCAATCAAGCTGACCACAGAGTTACTTCTGGTGATGCCTGATATTCTTACAGCTCTAAAGGGAGCAGACGCACAAGTCTTAGAGGTAAAAACACAACGTTAAGGTCGTACGCCCACGGCAGACACGCCCCAGCACTGATATTATGCTGCTCGCAGCAACTCCGTCAGCACTTGCAAATAAGACAGAACTGTTGAACAAACAAAAGAATGAGAATAAGAGCTTTTACCTTGCTGTTTTATAGACACTCTGAGATTGATTAGCGACTGGGGAGGCTAATGTGCAGCGTAAACAACCCTAACCCGAGATCTTGCCATTCAGCCAAACCCCAAGGGAAGACAATGCCGCAATTTCCTAAATTACAAATTGACAAAGAGGTCCTTGAACCACGTCACAACTGTCCAGGCTGCTCTCTGATCGTCTCTACTTTAATTTCTGAGCCTCCTCGTCATCAGCGGCTCTTGCTTGATACCCCTGGCCCGTTTCGGTTGATATTTTTGTGGTCTGGGTGTGGCCATCTCCTGCAAAGCTGGATAGTATATAACCTGCCAGCAGCCTCCTCTGGGCTCAGACGGGCCAGTCCCATTAGGACTGAGTGGAGAATCCCTTGAGCTGGGCCTCTTGTAGCGTCGATGTGCTATCAATCTCAGGAGTTCAAAAAACAATTGAGGTTTTGCGGGGGGGGGGTTCCAGCGCGTTTTCAGGGGGAGGACAATAAAGAAAAAAGAAATGGCGCAACTGCAGCCGAGCCCTGCAGAGGGTGGGGGGTTAATCACATCCAAGAAACAGAGCCAGAACTATTATCACCCTTCAAGTTCTCTTTTTACGGAACAGATGCGTAGTTTGAGACGCACCATGTCTGATCATTGTCCTTTCGATGACAGAGAAATCCATTCTGCGTGAACTACTGCATGTTGGCAAAGAGGACGGGAACAAGCGCTTGTTTCTCGCCGTCATCGCTGTGCCTCAGAAAGTGAGAGACACAGCGGAGAAATGTCTTATGATTTCAACAAGAATGTCTCCTAAGCAACTGTATTTCACTCTCATTAGCCCCGACAAAGGGGGCCTTTCTTCCACTGGAATCCACTGTTTGTGAAGGGGTCTATTCCAAGGCTCTGGAAAGAATCGGCTTGATCAGGTTCACATGCGATTGTGCTATTAGAACTGTTAGACGAGCCACCATGAGTTGAATATTTCTGCTGTGGATGAGATGTGTTTTGTTTCGCTTCCTGCAAGGCCGTCTGTTTGGTTTACCTGGCCTGTGAAATAAAACTTTTTATTTATTTATTTATAATTAAAGAAAATGTCTTGCAATGTTGCAAGAAAGAGGGACAACATGAATATTGAATATTTGAATATTCAAATCCCAACTGACCTGCTCGCTAATATGCATGTAATGACTAATTAATGGTGCAACTATTAAAATGGTTGTTGACATGAAACAAGCAGTGAAGAGTTTAAAGGTCAAGAATAGAAGCACAAGGCTGTACGTGGTTTTCATGCTCGATAAACCGCCGAGGTTAGCTTAAGGATGTTTTCCAGGCTCTGGGTTTGAAAACATCCAGTCACACTAATTGTCAGAAAACAGATTTTCAAAGTCCCCATTGTCCCTCACTTCCCAAAGGCAGAGCCTATGAAGGCAGCAGAGCCAGAGCTGAGACAGTGGCCGGGGGCATTCGTATTGTGCCGCTAGAGGTGAAATTCTTGGACCGGCGCAAGGCGGACGAAAGCAAATGCATTTGCTAAGAATGTTTTCATTAATCGATGCAAATCTATCGACTCAAGTTAGTCCGGGGTTCCCTGCAGAACTTTAAAGCAGAGATGGGCTTCATTTGATTTGAGTTGAGTTGAAGACCCCACCCCAATTGTAAGAAGCGATTTCAGCAGCACAAGAGGAAAAGCCGTCGTCGACAAGACGTAGCGGTGTTCCTCAGGGAACCTGGAGGTTTCTGACTCACAAACAGCTGGCATGCACGGCGGAATCACTCCAGAATGCAAACTGTTGTATTACACCAGGCCTGTCGCAATAATGATGAGCGATCGATGGGGGGGGTAAAGAGCATATTTTCAATATTTCCCTTTTTAAACCCTAACCCCAAGTCGCTCTCTGGCTTCACCTGTTAGAAGTGATGTGTGTTAAGGTCAAAGGTCACTTCAAAAAGTTGAACCATATCAGTTTTACAAAGCAAGAAGTCATGCAGGATCTTTTATTGTGTCTCTTCCTTCTGGAATCAGCCATTTCGTTGTTTGCAATGTTGCAAGCGCTACTGTACCGTAGCACAAAGAACGCCACAGGCAAATCTCCGAGATAATTCACAGCTCAAGAAGTACAACTCATAAATCGAATCACGATTGCTTTTGGCATCTGCATTGTTGTCAAAACAATGTCCAAACAAGCGCCTCCGTCTCCCAAACATTCCTCCGATAATCAGCCTTTTCACGCTGCGCCACTCGCTCTGTCTGCAACCGGGTTTCAACCTGCACCGTGATGAGAGGCTTCCTCTTTCATTCAGGTTCCCCTCTGCGTCTCGGTCTCAGGCAGCGTTTAGACGTGAATACGTTTGCATCTCCGACATCATTCATCCTCTTACCTCTCACTCGTGTCGGAGGTAAAAGACTCTTTTGATCATTTCAAAGCCAAGAGAGGAGATAGGTTGCGAATCTCCTCGGCGCAGCGTGGCGCTCTGCTAAGTCAATAGCCGCTAATGAGGCCTCCGATGAGCAAAAAGCACAATTGAGATTGAATAAACTGAGATAAGAATTCAGGAAGCATCCAAAAGCCTTGCTGTGGAAGTGACTGACGTGATGAAGCGATATTGTTTGCCAGTGAAAACGTCTTTGAGAGATTTTGTTCTTCCCGCTGATAGAAGGTGCTTCAGGATCGTGTTGGAGAATTCAATACCGCCTTTAGGGAGCACTGATTTAATTTGTCTTTTCTTTTTGTTTTGTTTCAAGCCGGGATTTTTTTTTCCTTTGTAAATATGTCCCATGATAACCATTACGGATAAGTGCTATTTTCAAACCACAGGTGTCAAAGCAGCAATAAAATATTTGATGAATTGCCCGGACCAGGTGTTGTGCTGGTGGGGCGGAATTCCTCTGTGATTCATCAGAACAGTTTTTGTCCAACACAGCTGACAGGCTGCAGATGAGCGCGCTAGCATGTTAGCGCTTTGTCTTCAACCGAGGCGTCACGTTGGTTTATTAAAGGAAGTTAGCTTCATTCAAATCTATCGAGAAACGAGACTGGGAGCGTT
>NW_027181076.1:0-16563 GCF_040956055.1 Brachionichthys hirsutus
CAAGAAAGCAGCTTTGGAGCGTTTGGTCAGACGCCGGCTTCATGTGGGAAGAACATCGTGGCTCTCTTACCGTCGACATCAAGGTTGATCGTGTCCTGCGTGTCTTCGATGCCGTACATGACCTCGCAGCGATAACTGCCGGCGTCACTGGCGCGCAGCTTGACCATTGTCAGCGAGGCGTCGCCCACATCCTCGGGGTGGCTGGGCACTGATACCCGGTTCCTGTAGCTGGAGCCGACTCTGATAACCCCGTTCTGTGCCACCAGCACTGTGGATTGTACTTCTCCCTCAATTTTGGTCCATTTGATCCGCAAGTAATCTCTGCTATAAATGACTGTTCCATTGGGACTGATGAGCGGCGGTAAAGTTGGAATGTTGGAGAAGAAGCAGGGGAGATTCACCTTCCCAGAGAGGGACCCGGTGACGGGTCTGATTATCGATAATGTGTTGTAAGCTGGAAGGCAAAAGAAAACAGAGATGCAGGTAAACACTGTAAACTACCAACCCGAGTTGATTGATGGGACGTGAAAACTCCCATCTTAATTAGAAAAAAAAACAAACATCATCGCCTGTAAAACGCTCTTGGAAAGTCCGTCCTCATCCTTAAAATGATGGGTGTGGGAACACATTCAACATTCTATGTGGTTATTGGTTGAGGAGTTGGGTCACGGTTACATCATTTAATGTCCTGTCACTGTGGAGTTCTGTGCATTTCAAGTTCCCTTTCCAAGTAGGAGATAATGAGAGTCGGACCCAGAAGCCTAAGAAATACACACATTTACTCAGTAAGAAATCAAACTACAGCAACAAATAACAATAACACAAGTATTACTTTTTTCATAGGGAACAATGTGAAGAATGCTCTGCAACCAGCGGTGGGACAGCACCCCCCCCCCCACACCCCCCAACCCCCCAGGCATAGAGAGCCTTATTAGAATGAGGGGTAAAACCAGCTGTTCCCAGACTGGGAGGCCTGTCTAATTGACCGGTGTTCAAACATACTCAAAGACAAGACTAGGGAAAACCGGGGGGTGGGGGGGGCCCCGAGGGGGGACCAGGAGGCAGACCTCAGTGGCTGAAGCTGTCACCTTCATCAGTGAATAAATAGTCACAAGCTTCACAGGAACGAGACAGGAAGGGGCTAATCAGTGGAATGTGAACTTATGACGGTGGACAGGCAATGAGAAGGAGGGAGGAGAAGGGAGGGATGAAGACAGGAAGAGAGAGAGGGAGCAGGGCTAGATGGAAGGAGAGATGAGTGACTGAAGAAGAGGGAGCAGTAGAGGGACAACGGTGCACTCTTTAAAAACGTACCTGTTGCAGCTGCAGCTCCACAGAGACAATATAGCCACAGGATATGCTTTATATTTAGTATCATCTGGGGGAGAATTGAAAGAGTGCATTAGAGAACAATTCAAACATGGTCTATGTTGCTTTTTAACAATTTCATATTTTCCCAGGAACACAAGTTTAATTAGCCTGAATAGATAGATATTTTCGTCTTCTGTAAAGCACAGGTTTCAGGAAATAGTCCATTTATTCCTCATCTAAATGTTGCAAAAATGACAAACATCCAGATTATCGTGGAAATACTGGAAATCAGCCAGAATACACCACATTAACTAACATATATTTTCATTAAGATATATATTGACTGAATAGTTTCGCATTAGAAATTATATTTAAAGACAGAAAATTACAAATAATGCCGCCAGGTTTATGTCTGCAGTGAATGTGTGGGTGGTGGGGCTGAGTGGTAAATGTTCCCTGGGTTCCTCGAAATGCAGTTTCTAGAGAAAGGACCCCCCCCCCATTGTGTAAACACAAGTGGTGGGTCTGGTGCCGCAAACGGCTCTATAAAAAAAAAAAAAAACGGGACACTGACGATATTAAAGCAGCTGGAAATGGCACAAAAAAAGCAGGGCTGGGCATCATTATGACTTCATGCCAGCGCTCGAGTTTATGCCGGGTCAGAGGACCCACCCTCAATGACAAATTAAATGAGACTTGAGGTGAGGGACTCACTAAATATGTTACTACTTCTATCATTTGTTTCTAACTTTATACGTGGTTAGAAAGACGTGCGTAAAACTACGGTCGGTCACTGAAGAGTTTCTTGGTTCATTCAAGGGAGGATCATGACAATAGCGTCATGAAGGCGTTAAATTGGTTGCAGATTTTGGGTCTCGCTGTCCTCCAGGTTCCGATGCTTAATGCTTCCCCTCCATGAAACGATCTGCTGGAACCCGAACCCTAACCAAAACACTTAATTGGGGGAAAAATGTATTCTTTGGTTTTGCTGGGGTCGATTTACTTATTTTTTTCTTCTTGACAGAAACACCTGTTGTTTATGGATGATTAGCGTCAATCACGACAGGACAAAATAACATATATTACTCTGAAACAAGAAGATGGGTGGATGGATGAATGGATGGATGGATGGATGGATGAAATCAAAAGCGCTGCTCCGCTGCGGGGCTGCCTGTCCGAAATATGACGAGGTTATCTCGGGACAACACCGCATCACTGCGCGCTTCCACTTCAGCCCAGTAACACATAGAAAAGTTATTTAAACTCTAAATGTTTTAAAATATAATGACTTTCCATGTGGGGAAAGTCGCAGTAACACAATGTTTTAACTAAGAGCAACAGTGTGGAGTTAGTTCAAATAAAGAATACTTACGTTTAAATGTGTTTTATCCAATGAAATGTACAAATATGGATAAATGTCCTTAAATCCAGTTGTTCCCGCTGCGTAACATTCGTGCGTAAAAAGGTGCCCAAATACGCACAATACAAGTCGGCGCAACAGCACTTATCTCTTGGGCGCACCGCTCTCCTCTTCTTGATGCTCCAGAGTCGCAGCGTCCCACTTCTGCAAGATTGTGGGTTTTAAGCGGCGCGACAGAACGCGTGAACGAACGGCAAGCAGCAAGTTCAATCCTTCCGAGCAGACAATGTTATTTCGTCAGGGTCAGAGAGGAGGGGCAGAGTGCCTATCAGGAAAGTGAATGAGACACCTTCGGGAGGAGTGGAAGGGAAACATTTTGACCCTGTTCCTCAGAGGGGCTGTTTCATCCAATCAGATTGTTCCTAAATTACGCGCTTAATTTATGCAGGTAACTCGTTCGTTTAGAGAGGGAGCTTTGTCAGATCACCAAATCAATCACCAAAAGTATGAAATCAATCAAATGACAAAAAAATAAATAAATAAATAAATAAAGACACCTTTATAATGCTGTAACGTGTATCATGTTTATATCAATTATTGCAAAGCCAAAATATATAACTGATTTTCTTTAATAATTATAGGTCGATGCCCTGTCTCGAGAGTCTCTGTCATATTCAGAGTGTGCAATGGAAACGGGTGGTGCAGACATGTCTCTGGTTTGAACTGAGTCATATAACCTGTTGGTTCCAACAACATATTTCTGTCAATTTTGCAAAGAGTACTCCCCTCCACCCACTGACCCATTTTGTTGACAATTTCTGTAGTCCAAGGCCACCTATTGGATCGCAAGAAGCAATGGTGTGAGTTAAGTTTGAAGTGGGGATGTTATATTTATATAATTATAATATAAGGGTTGTGTTTTTTCTACAGAGCAGTCTGTAAAATAATGATTCCAGATTGAATTGAAAAGATGATGTGTAGATTATTAGCCTCTGGTTTATGAAGATGGGAGTCAGCAAAAACAAAAATGGTTATCTCTGTACTTGGCTTTTCCACATGGGGGAGAGGGTCGACCACGGTTTATCAACTCCTACAATCACCATGATTGGCTACTATTGGAGAGGTTAACTGTGTGTGATTGTTTGACTGTGTGTGTGGCAGAGATTAGACCTCTATAAAAAGAAAAATATGCATTTTCATTTTTATGAGAACTGCAAATATTTAATGTCTGATAAAAGCAGACTGAACAAAAAGCCTGAATTGCTACTGTGACATCTCAGAATGACACCTTAATCTCTTTCCAATTAGAATTCAATTGTAAGAACATTTCCCTTGAAAGAAAAATATATAAAGATAATTTGTTTGTTCTTAAATGGTGTATTTAGTCATTCATTCATTTTCTTAACCGCTTAATCCGAAACCCGGGTTGTAGGATCTACTGGACCTGGGGGGGGGGGGGTTATGCAAGCACTAGGTGTGATAGAAAGGGACCTTGGGTAGTGCTGTTGCCTCACTGGGTTCTAATCCATGTGAAGAGCCCTGGGACTTTTGTGCGTGGAGGTTGCAAACTCTCCGTGTCTGTGTGGGTTCCTATGAGAAAGGCTGGAACCTAAGGTTGGTTACGAGACAAGTCCTCCTTCATTTGAGACGAAACATTTCAAACCTGGAAGTGTTTCCGTGAACTATAAACCTGAGCTTTATTAGAAGCACAAGCAGACATCGGCAGCCTCGTGCCTTCTTCCCAAGGAACACCCACTCCTTACAACTTCCCAACAACTTGAAAATAATTGGAAAAGGGAAAAAAAGAAAAAGAAAAAGCTACACATGGCCGTTGAGGCGCTGACAAGAAGCCCCGCTGCGTGGAGTCGTCGTCGGGTGTCAATCAGCGGGCAGGAGTCAGTCGTTGAAGTGACAGCTGTAGGACTTCCAGCTGGTGTGAGAGGTAGAAGAAAGGCTTGCCCACCCTTCAATGCATGTAGAGAGCCAAAGACCTGCCTTCCAAACTTAGAGTCTCTTTCCGATGCTCTATATTCTCCAGATTTATGGGATAGATTTTGTAAAAGTGTTAATCTCTCCTGGCAGTAAAGTCCATTGATTACAGCAATTCCCCCAAACTGATTCTACTTCCTGATGCAAAACTGGGGGGGGGGGGGGGGGCAAAAGCAGGGGGAAGTTTCTGACTGGGATGAAAAAAAGTTTGAGAAATTTGAGAAACAGAAACAGACCAGTCCTTTGTCACATCTTCGCAAATCACTTTTAAATGATGCAGTGTTAAAAAGTTATTTTAAATGATCCCTTCCGATTTGTATATTCACAACCTGAAGGGACAATTTCTGTTGCAACGTTTGTGCTGGCCATGTTGAAATTCATTGTGTGAGTCAGTTTTTTATGCGAGTCAGCAATTAGGCTTCCATGAGGAAAAAGGTGACATGGAAGCGCTTGCAAATCTTTTTTGTGTCTGACAGAGAGGAAGTCAAGATAATAACATAATGCATTCCCGGCCGCGAGGGACAATCGAGCCGGATGTAACAAGTCATTTTGGTTTCTTTGGTTCCAATTAACATTTTCAAGGGCTCCTCGAGGAAACTGCAAAAAATATCCTCATAGCTTATCCATTGAAGTGTTTTGGTGGTGCATGAATTTAGAGCCGCTTTGTGCGGCCGCATGTTACTTTGAATTTAATAAATAAAAGCGTGAGCTTTAGAATGTCGTGACACTTGGTGAAATATAAAGTGGTTCATGTTCAAATTAAAGCTCAGTGCAATTATTTAGCTTACCGGTACTTAAAAGACATTTTCATACAAGATTTCAAAGAAAGCTATAAATTTGATCTAAAAAAAAGAAAAGAAAAAGACCCTCAGCAGCAGGTAGTCATTATCACACGTTGAAATCTGCAGAACATTTGGTTTAATTCAAATAATAAGGGCAATCAGGTCACAAAAGCATCTCCCATCGAGAAACCATTTGGTATTTGTAACAATCAAAAGGCTGTTTGAGTGCAGAAGAGACCCCACGGCTGCAAAACAAGCCTGCACTCCATTTAGTGGCGGTTGTGAGTTCGATGCCCCTGTGACATACATCATAAGGTTGGTTTTTGCGAGAACATGCATCTCTGGAGGCATACAACACTGAATTCTTCACATTGTCAATGGATTTTTGACATCTGGAATGCTGTTGTATGTGATGGACTTGGGTATTTGTATAGGGAAATGATTTGGCCTCACAGTTTACACACACAGAAACTTGTGAAATTAATTAAAAGAGAGAAGCCGAGACGTTCAGCCCCCCCCCTTTACTTCCATATGTTTGTAGCTGCTGAAGGAAACAGCAGTAATACCCACCGTGAACAAAAAAAAAAAGGGTGGGGGGGCAGTTAATGCAGTCGGACACATTTCATTCATTGTGCTGTATAGGTTTGGGGGGGGGGGGGGTCAAGATAATTTGAAATTGCTTGTTTCACTGCTGTTCATAAATCAAATCCAAATCGCGATATGTGGAAGGTACACAGCCAAACGACAGACAAAGGCCATTCTGTCTCCCCCGCAGCGCTGTGGCAGAAACGCAGGAAGACTCCCGTCATTTCCCTTGATGGTGGGGGTCCTACAGGTGCACGCAGTAAGTGAATGATGATGATAAGCAAGCGACTGAACGTTTAATTTCAACCTGGCGCAGCCCCTCGTCACTCACTCAGGGACACTTTCAGCTGCAGGGGAGCTTTAAAAACCCACCGATGGGAAGGACCCGCAATAAACGGTCCTGTGAGTCTAACTTCAGGGTGTTATTCCAAAAATGAAATCCTATGTGAACAGAATAAGTACCGTAACAGGAATTTCCCTGCTAATAAGGGATGCATGGGTGTTATAATCAATGTTAACAAACAAAATGTAAACCTTCACCTATATTTAAAGATAACCCATTTGTTTTTGCAAATTGTGCATATTCTTTTCTTTTATTGTCTGGAAGACATCTTGATAAAAAGCCTGTCGACTGCTTTACCCTATATGTATGCTTTAATTTCTTGTGTTCAATGCAAACTTTAATTCACTGGAAATAAACAGTTCCGTGACTCTTATGCTTTATTTGCACCACTTACAACAAGATGAAACAAATATTGACTAAGACAGTTCAGGAAATTTGTTTTTTATTACAATCAAATGCAATTAAAGCTGAAACATTTACAATGTTTTTTATATTATTAAAAAAAAACGAGATTTTGTTCAAAATAAGAAAAATCACAAAGAAGACACGCCATTTTATTTTACTCCACTGACGGAGCTCAGTCTCCCAACTTAGAATGGTCAAATAAAGACTGGGGATAGGTCTCCACAGGTTCACTACTGTCAGTGTGAAGACACGCTGTGATGGCCGGAGGGCTGGTAGCAGGGGTAAAAAAAAAAGAAGAGGTAGAAGATAGTGAGAAACAACATAACCCTATTAACCCCTTGCACCGCAGCCCTCAGGCAATTTGGGCCGCAGAGCATTCGACTGAATGAAAGGGCAGCTGGGAAAAAAGGAGAAGAAGAAAAAAACAGAGAGATTAAATTGTTGTTCACTAAAATGCTAGTTTACAAAAAGGAAAATGAAAGATATGGTGTGTCGTTTATTTTCATGATGAAACATCACATAAGACATGATGAATAAGCAGCAACAACGCAGCTTTGGTTGCCTTGGTGGTGACACCCTGTTTTCTGGGTGTAGCTGGCTGTCCCTCAGTAGTTGTTGCACTTAATCTGATCCCACAAAGACTCAGCATTGAGGGGCTTGGCAGCCACATTTGAGCTCAGGGCGAACTCTTGAGAGAAATTGCTTCCACACTCTGATTTCTCTGCTGTGTCCTCCAAGTCATTAGCACCAATGCTATCAGTTCCTGAAGAACCCTCCCTGGGTGGGGGGTTTGAGCGTCTGTTATCACATGACCACTGACGCATTTGGACAAGGCTTTGATTGTAACATTTGGGAAAAGAAGGCGTCACCACTTGTTCTGCTTTTGATTTATTGAATTAGAGAGACAAAGGGCAAAACTCTCTTGTGGACTGTGGCGAGTAATTGTCATAGTTAAATCAAACCAGGAGGCAGAATGAGCTCTGGGGTTCTGAAAAACTGCTTTCACAATCTGGGACCAAATCTGGCATCAAATCTGTGGACACTTCCATAGCAGTGTTGCCCGGTTGTTAACGTATTTTCCCAGAGTATGCCAAGACGGTTTAACTCGCCGTTAGCAGCTTGCCACATAGATGGCTAGCGATCAAGAGAACATTTTCACCGTCATAGGCTGACGTTTAAGGGGTTTAAATCGTGTCCATCAGGAGGATGTCATCTATTTGTGTGTGTGACATCCATTGGAGCGGCGGCATCTGAATAATTTCTCTGGTGGATTAATAAAGAATTCTGATCTGATCTATTCATTGAGGAGGAAGGTGGACTAGGGTGAAGAGGGAAGGAAACGTTAGCGGTAATATATTATCTGCTCTAAATAAACAAAACCACATTTTGAAGCATTATTTTAGCCCCTCAATCAACGCACATTGGAATAACAGTTCAATATATTCATGTCTCTAAAAATGGAATTATTTTACCCAGGTTCTTCACATTAATTCTTAAATTTAAAGAAAAATCACAGCTCCTATTGTTGTCATCACTCTTGATGACACAATGATTAAAACCAAAGGTTGATGTTGGAATTTAATTACTTGCTGTATCAATGACCCGGTTTTTTTGGGGGGGGGGGTTAAGGGATGGCTGCCAGAAACTACGCCCAGAGGCTAACAGATCAAAGACCATGAAGGGTGGGTGCCCGGGGTCAGAAGAGATTTTCTCGACTTGATAAAGAGATCGGCTCTATCGATATCTTTTAGGCTCATCAAACCAATGCTGAGCAGTTTGCTGGCAACAGATACAACCTTCCTCATTGTTTTTGTGTGTGTTTTTGTAACATTTCAACACAAACAAACAAGACCCACATGCTCTCCGCAAATTCACCGCAGAATATTTAAAACATGGTGACTGACAATGAAATGAAAGCAGCGTTTTGAAGAAGTACAGATTTTTGCCGCCCCCTTTTTCACTGATTAATGTATTTGTCTGACTTCAAGTTGTACTCCAAGACATCCCCCTGGATATTTACACTCCGCATCAGACCATATAGGCTGTCCTCTGACGGTTGTCTGGCAGGGTGTGGATTCTTTCGTAATATATGCTATGACGGCCCGAGCCTATTTGTAATTCTAAAGCCGTCCAAGTATTCTCGTGCGCCGAGTCAGTATGGTGTGAAGAAATGAGCAGCTGTTGAATGCTGACGGACCCCACAACACTGTATGTTTGAGTCGGAAGCTCAGGAGACAACTGTGGGAATAAAAACATTGTCAGGAGGTGATTTATCTCTTCAACTGTCAGAGACAGCAGATCATATTTATCAAGTTAAGTTAAGATGTTCAGATTCATAGCAGCACGGTGTCAATCCTCGAATGAAATCAAAAAGACATAAATTAAACAGCTACTGTTAACTTGAAAAAGCATTTTCTTCAGACAGCAGAAACTCTTTCCATCTGGAGACCAGATCCACATTTAAGACGAGTGCTGCAGTCTTGTATGTCCCCAATTATGAATGGAATCAATAATGTAAGATCAAGAAGACATGTTAAATAATCACACGGAAAGGTGCAGAGCCCAGACCGGACACCGGTTGATGCCAGGAAGCGCTTTTTCTTTTTTCTGTTATACCAATGCTGACGACTAAATGATGATTCAGCCTTGGGAGTGAAGATAAAAACTCAGCAGGGGACCACACATCTGTTGCAGCGGTGGTTTCTCAGATGTTTGTCTGAATGTCGAGAGGAAGTCATGGATCAAATTTGAGGGCAAGGAGAAAAATGTTTCACAGAGCCCTAATGATAAGCTCTGAAATGCTTTTCCTTACACTGCTCCAGAACTCCTCTAAACTGGTTCACAGATTACGACCTAGCTGAAAGAAGACTGGGCATCTAAAAGTCATCTCTTAATTCCTGTTAAATTGTCTCTTAATAGAAGTGTCTCCTCTCCGTGGGAAGGCACGGTGTCGAGTGGTCCGTTTTCCGTTACACTGGTTATCCAACTGACCTGTGGTCACAAGGGTCCGAGCTCTGGGCGTGGAAAATCCTCCGCTGCCCTGTGAGCTGTTGCTTCTTCATCGTCAGAAACAGTATGTTCCAAAGACACCCCGTGACACAGCAGATCACGCCCTGCAAACAGCACATGCATTACAAATAAACATGGGTGGTTTAACTCAAAGGCCAAACTCACCATCTTCATTGCTTGAACTAATTCCCTGCCGATGCTGGTTTTGGCACATTTTGTGGAAGTTTCACGGCTCGCGTTGCCTGAGATGACCTTAGTTAACCCTGGTCCACTCTATTCCCAAAGTCCTGAGACCTTTATCTGGAAAAACAATCTGACATTCCCCACAAGTCTGGTCACTTTGGGATTTAATCATTTATATATTTAAAGGGCCAAGCGAACACTGCTGTTGGCCTTTAACAATGCTGCAAGCCAATTTGAACTCACAGATGGACAGAATGAGCGGTAGCATTAGAAACCTGACACTGCATTGTCTGTCTGATCTTTTATTACAGATGCAGGAATTGCCAAAGTGGATATTTGCAATAAAAATAAATACATCGACTGGAGTTACAGCCCATCTGGCTAAAAAAGGCAATGTCTGTCATTTTATCGACCCCTTCCTTCCACCTTAGCAGCAACACCTTCCTCCATCTTTATCTCCTTTATCTTCCGCCAGCTAAGTGTGAGTGATATGCTTTGTATATCCTCAAAGTCAGAAGCCAAACCTGGAGGCTAAACGTGGAAGGAGTCAAAGAGAGAGTGTCTTCTTTTGTCTGAAATTCTTCCCCATCATTACTCTCTCTTATCAGGCATCAACAGTATGACAACACGCCCCGAGGGTGCACCGCGACCGACCACGTCAAAGGGGAAAATGCGTAGCCGACAAGAAGACGACGGCCGAGTAGATTGTTGAATGCAAACAAAGGAGAAATCTTGCTGTGGCACACACAGATTCAGATCTGGGTCGAACCTTGCACTCGCCAAATGGGTGGCGACTCAAAATCGATCAGCTTTACTTCTTAAGTTCACAGAATTCATAAACAAAACATTGTCATAACTCATACCGTATGTCTCACGTCCCCACCAGTGATTGTGAAGGTGGCTGTGCATGAACTGATCGCTAAGGTTACGAAACTGATGGCTGCACAAATACCAAGCAGAAGTAACAATGCAGGCTTATTGTCAAGAGCCATGACACGAATGTATGGCTCGTTTCCACCACCGTGCTTAAAAGGCCAAGTGAGAAACGCCCAGAGAATCATTTGTTGGACTACTGCATTAGTGTAAATACTACAACAGTTTTGGAACACACACCCATAATGTTAGAAAGCTAAGATAAGCAGCGAGTGCCCAGTGAAATTCCCTGACAGGCTGAAAACAAAAGAAAGCATTGTAAAGTGTTTCTGGACAACAGCTTGTGAGCAAGGACTCTTGCTGTGCAATCTGCAACCTCCATCCATCTTCAATTAAGCCAAGCAGGGGAAAGGAGGGAGGGAGGGCTTTACGTGTGTGTGTGTGTGTGTGTGTGTGTGTGTGCGTGTAAGAGAGAAAGAAAGTGAGTAATAACAACAAGAGCCAGACAGCAGAGCCTACATCAATGTGCTTCGCTGTATTGTCCTGTCGGGGGGGTACGAACATGGCTCTGAGCACAAACGCATCCATTGAGAGCAGGATCGGTGGGTTATCCCAGCGCGTCGCAGCATTACAGAAGATGGGGAGGTATGACTCAGCAGATGTGATATCACGGCTGCTCTGCATGATGGAGGAAGGGGGGGGGGGGGGGGGGGGGGGAAGACCACCTCACTGCTGGCCGTGTTGAAGCAATCACTGCAGACTTCACTGGGTGGATTTATGACTCACTGATGAGTGTTTCCCAGAACTCGGCTACCCGAGGGTATACGCTTTGGTTGTGAGCTCTTTTAAGTGAATGTTAAACCCCCCCCCCCCCCCGCTTATATAATCAGTTGTATTCAACTGTCAACTTTATTGTACAATAAAATAAGTTTGAGTAAAAGCTAAAGTTTACTCTCAAGAGTCTGAATCGATGCCGAGTCACATCACGGCCTCTGACCTCAAAAGAGAGTATTGAGAATGGGCAAAAAAACATTTGGAGCATGTTAGTGATTAATATTAGTGTTAATATTGTGAGTCTAATGTGTGGGATTGAGCGTCGCTGTCTCTATGGAGGTGAATAAGAAAGTACTAAATAAGTTGAACTTGGCCCCATCTTTAACCGTTTAACCAATACCGTACATATCTTAGTCCTTGCTGTGCCTTTGAGCTTTAATACACAGCAGACAATCCGAATCGCATTAAAGTCACCTGAACCTACGTAAGTGAATCTTACCCTGGGATTACCTCATCATGTTTTGTTTTTAATTGTACTAGTTGATTTCAGATTTATCCATTACGAAAGGCCTCCATTACTTAATTCTGAGAAGTTAGAAAGGAGATGTTTCAATCTGTTCATTATAATGGCTATTGGCACCATATTCTGACAGAGATAAAAATACTTCTTTTTTTTTTACCTCCGCCGAGGAGGTTATGTTTTTGCCGGCATTTTTATGTCTGTCTGTTAAGCAAGATAATTAAATCTGGACGGATCTTGATGACATTTTCAGGAAATGTCATCCCATATTCCCTACTTCTAGCTTTAATACCTGAGGAAACAGATCCAGTTGAAACCGGGGTCAATTTTCACAACAAAACTATTTTGTTTTTGGACCCATTCAATAATATCTCTCTTATTAATACCTCCACAAAGCAGGTTCTGTTTTTGCAGTAGTAGGCAAATGGATTTGTTGTATCTGAAAGTGTGCTTTTTGAGAATAGCTTCAAAACTAATAATGATATCAACGTGAATCCAATGCTAAAGGTTTGTTTTCATGGTTATGGAATCTAAAACTATTGATAAAATAAAAAATATTTTGGTGTAAGTCACAATATAGGGAGATTGAGGTGGTCGGCGGAGGTTTTCTTGTTTTATATTAACCCTTATGCTGTGCTTATTTATTTATCTTAATTTGGTGTTAACCGGGTCCGTTCAGACCCTAACACCGCATAAGGGTTAAGCATCTTAATACCCAGTTATGAATTCTAGATTAGTTGGCAAAGCATAGCTTGGTTAATGGGTGGAGAAGCAGCTTTCTCTTTTTGATTGATGACTGTATTTTTAACACACACACACACACACACACACACACACACCTGTGATGAGAATAGTTGGCCCTTGAGATGGATGGATGCCCCCAACTGTTTCCTCTCTTCCGTCCTGGCTTCCAGCACTGAAGGTCAGGTTTTATGTAGAGAAATTAGCATGTGCGTGTGTGAGGGAGACCGTGGAAGAAAAAGAAAAGAAAAAAACATTAACCCATAAATCTTTGACTCGTCACCTTTCAATAACTTCTATTATATTGACCCCGAGAGACATCTGCAAAGCCAGATACATGTGATGAGTAAAATCCTCCAGACACTGTGCATGAGCAATGACGGAAGATATCACGCAGGCTTGTAAACATCAGCAACCGTCTGTACTCTGGAAGTGCCAAAGGTGTGGCCCACACATACGCACATCTGACACATCTGACTTGCTTGGAAACCAAATTTGAAAGTGTGCAACCAAAGAAACGGCCTCTGTTGACTCTGAATACAAAATTCTCCCCCACTCAAAGGTAAATTAGCTAAATTAAGTGCCAAGCTACGTTTGAGTTGTAAAAAAGAGTTAGTCATAAAGTGTGAAACAAGAAGTCTAGCATGAGTCTACGACAAAACAAGACCAGAGCTGCAGCAATTACTGACAGAACATGGATCATTGCCTTGGCAGGATTTGATGGATTCAGCTTCACGTTTTTTAATCTCAACGATAATTACTGGTAGCTGCTTTTTCTTGCTTCACGTTACAGTAAAAGTAATAGTCAGTATAAAAAGTACACTCGACTTCAGACTGAATGAGACATCTGATGACATCACCTAAGACTCCAGGGTTATTATGGGAAATGTCTCCTGTTTCATAGGCCAAATAATTAATCAATGCAATAATAGATTCTTCAATACTGCATGAATTTGGGGTTTGTTTTTGGTTTGTCTTTCAGCTTTTAATGAAAACCCACAGATTTTAGAAAACAAATTTTTTTCACTCGATTTATGACGGAACATCACAGAATGAAAGGACGCTTTGCCGTGCAGACCTTCCCCTCTGCTCCTCATCGCTCTGGTGGTGATGAGTACTGCGTTGGAGCTGGCGGAGGGCATCCTGCAGGCCTCTGATCTTGGCCTTCTTCTCGTTAAGCACCGTGACAAAACGTGAGTACAGCTCCCTCTCCAACGTCTCCTTATCCTGAACCTGCTGCTCCAGCCTGGTTAAGAAAAACAGACGTGCAAAAGAACCTACAGTACATACAAGCAACTGCACTCCCACTCCCATACTGTATGTGTGCACTGGCATGAGGAGAGAAACATGCACAGATAAATTACTATACATGTCCTAGAAAAAATGATGCTGATGTCTACGCTCTGCACAAACACAGATCAGGGAACGAATACCCAGATAAACAATCACACACAAAAAAAGCACCTGGAATATATAAAATAAAACGAGACAAAAGTGACTCATTACGAGTGAGTTTCCAGAATCTCAAGCCTAGTCTGCAAAACTGGGTGGAACCCTCTGAAATGAGTGACCAATAATGATGTTATATTGGATGAATCAACATAAACTGCTGGCAAAACCATTCAAAAGGCAAAAATCCCTGCATGCAAACAAGGCAATCAGCACACAAATACTGAACATGAGGTGACTCTTCTCATCTAAACTTGAAATTAGTTCTCCACAACATATTCTCTCTGCCCTGCTTTCCATCGCTTCCTTACTCATGGAGAATCCTCTGATGCTCCCGTTTCAGTTTGTCGTTCTCATCCATAAGCTTGCAATGATCGGAATCTAGATCCATGCAGCGCTTTAGAGATTGGCCAATCATCTCCTGGTTCAGCTCTAGAGGATCTGGAGCTGGCTGGAGCTCCACAGAACCCAAGGTCACCTGAAGAAAGGAGGAGAAAGACAGACCAAGATCAAATTCGATGTTCCCTACAGTAAGGGGGTCCCCCTCTTGATTCTAGACTTCCTTCTAGAGTCGAGAAGAAGCTGGAAGAATTTTACTTGGGAGCAGTAAGTTATCCCACAAATCCAAAGTCATTCCCAAAACTTCCTTGCAGTGAAAAATGAGTAAACACCTCAATGTCATTCCTGCAATACAGAGGTGCTGAAAAAACATGACATCATGTTTTCTTTGAAGCAGGAGACCAAAGATGACGGGGCGAGTTCTTCTGGTCATCGGCAAACTATGCAAGTGAACACAGTTTCCTCTCTAGTGCTTCTCATTTGGAATCGCAGGCAGGCTTCAGGTATAATAAAACATTCCTCATTTGGTCTGCATTTTGGCACCGGGTCACAGCGCAGGGCTGAGGCTCTGCAGCACGCCACAGACGAATGTGAGGGCGCTCATTGATGCTGCAGTATCAGCCATATTTGCAAGTAGCAGCACAATCTGTTGCCGGGGAGATTCTCCCATGCACACATGAACTGAGGTACTGATCACGACGCACTGGGAAACCAGAAGGCAAAGAGGAGCTAAATCTTCACTGGACTGCTTCAAGTCCGGAGTCCCACCGGAATAAAGCCGCCATCTTCAAAAGATCCCATAAAATGCTTGTGATTTTTCTTTTTCCTGGGCCGATGCTGTCCTGGCAAGCCACACAGCTGTTTCCGCTCCACAGGTGAACCTGAACACATGTTGAGTGGACTTCCACCTCACAGTTGCCACCACAGCCTCAAAGCCGCAAACGTATATGATTTCAAGTCAGTCCATTTCTGTGTTTTGTTTTTTTTTGTTTCCATCTCTCAATGTTGGACTTCTTCTACAACACCAAAAAAAAGGTTTTGCCACATTCATACATTTCTATAGAAGGAACATAAGAAAACAAAACAGGGTAGCCAAACACGAAACAGTCCCTATAAAATGCTGGTGACCTATTAAAGATAATGACGCCTTTCAGAACCTTTCGACAACGGGCTTAATACCGATTGATGATTCTCGAAAACTCTATTTGCATACCGACAAGGAAGTCAGGGATTAAACAACTGTCTCCTTAATGGGATTGTGACACAGAGGAGACCACCCAGGATCTTAAGGGATACAGGTTCCCAGGAACTCATAAAGATCCAGAGCAACATCAGGATGTCACGGTGATCCAGTGCAGGCTCCTCTCTGTGATTTAGGGGGATTCTGTGTGACAACGAACTTCATTAGTCATCGACAAGTTGGCATGGCTGGAAGTCAGTGTTTGTGCAAGACTGTCCATTATTTAATAGAAACCATGAGGCCAGAGTACGAGGCGCGGCAGAGATGGGTTATGGTGGTATTTGTGAATTTCAACATTGTGCGAGTCATCAAGTCCACATCAAAAGTGCTGCAACTTTCACACTATTGTAAACTACACATTACTAACTATATGAAGACATGCTGAGCTGAACAAATAGCGGGGTATGACAACTGTGAAAGCTTTGATCTTTCTTAAAACCAACCTTCCATCTCCTCTTCTCTCCTAGAGGAAAGTCATCTGGCAATAAATCAGCCACGTGACAAGGGAACACTTGCATAGATGTTGTAAAGTCCTACATGTACTCTACAAGTCTTGCATTATTGTAAACCTATTTTCCCCATTGATGGCCTCTCAGACCATAAATCATGCCGACTAGCATGTTAACATAGACATAGAGCTCTAACCCTTATTTACTAGAG